>NC_089819.1:27635782-27778282 GCF_029633855.1 Hoplias malabaricus
GTTGTAAAATGATGAATAAACGCACAGTTGCACGTTTTCACTAGTTCAAACCTGCTCATCGTCAGTGGATTTGCATGTCCTGGTGTCCAGATGCTACAGATGCTTCTAGTCGTAATGAGACAAGTTCTGCTAAGTAATATTTTTAGTACAGCTCTTTAAAATCAGGTCAGGACAAGGGTCTCAGTCAGAGCAAGTTGAACGTCTCTCAGACTGTGTTTACAGCTGTAGTCGGCCTTACCTCAGCACCATCTTGGTGAGGGAGTCGTAGATTTTGCGCTCCCAGTAGATGTAGTACTGAGCCATCGTCCTGGACTTTCCGCTGCTCGTCTGCACGACCAGACTCTCCATCTTGGTCAGGAGAGGTCCGATAGCTCTGTATTTCCTGCTCAACAGGTTCACATCTTTAGCTCTTTCACCCTCGATCAGCTCAAAGAACTCCTTCACACCTGAAACACACACACACACACACTTTATTTAGGTGTGTACTTTATCATTTTAAAACTGTAGTCTATATGAAACGTTAGGTTCTCCTACACTGTTTATATCCAGCTGATCGTCTCTAAGGAACACACACTGATCATTACCTGGGAGGTCTCGTGCTCGGTCTGGAGCTGGGAACTTGAAGAGGTTCGCTGACTCGATGGACTGAAGCTTGGAGTCTATGTCACTTTCGTTCTTCTTAATCTGGTTCACCAGGGACTCCAACTTGGAAGAGGCCTGGTCACTGCGGCTGATGAATTCGGAAATGCCTGCAGGTCAGAGGCGATGTGATGGACATAAGACAGACAAGTAAATGTGGGTCTATGTTCTTTCACAGTGAGGACAAAGCCTATTCTCCAGATATACAGAGCATCTGTGCTGCAAAGCCTGCATGTGTATCACCCACATGGGGAGAACACACCACATTCCTCACAGACAGTCACCCGGAGCAGGAATCGAACCCACAACCTCCAGGCCCCTGGAGCTGTGACAGAGACACCACCTGCTGAACCATTGTGCCGCCATCCAAACAAAATCAATCAAAAAATAATAATTGGTCCAAGAATAACAAGTCCTTCCCTATGTCCTCATTGAAAAAAAGTGAGATCCATGAGAGAGTGAGTGAGTGAGTGAATGAGTGTGTTAAAGAGTGACTGAGTGAGTGAATGAGTGAGTGTGTTAACGAGTGAGTGAGTGAGTGTGTTAACGAGTGACTGAGTGTGTGAGTGAGTGTGAGAGTGAGTGAGTGAGTGAGTGAGTGTGTGTGAGTGAGTGAGTGAGTGTGTGAGTGAGTGAGTGAGTGTGAGTGAGTGAGTGTGTGAGTGAGTGAGTGTGTGAGTGAGTGTGTTAACGAGTGAGTGAGTGAGTGAGTGAGTGTGTGAGTGAGTGAGTGAGTGAGTGAGTGTGTGAGTGAGTGTGTGAGTGAGTGAGTGAGTGTGTGAGTGAGTGAGTGTGTGAGTGAGTGAGTGTGTGAGTGAGTGTGTGAGTGAGTGTGTGAGTGAGTGTGTTAACGAGTGAGTGAGTGAGTGTGTTAACGAGTGAGTGAGTGAGTGTGTGAGTGAGTGTGTGAGTGAGTGAGTGTGTGAGTGAGTGAGTGTGTGAGTGAGTGTGTGAGTGAGTGTGTGTGTGAGTGAGTGAGTGAGTGTGTGAGTGAGTGAGTGAGTGTGTTAACGAGTGAGTGAGTGTGTGAGTGAGTGTGTGAGTGAGTGAGTGTGTGAGTTAGTGTGTGAGTGAGTGAGTGTGTGAGTGAGTGTGTGAGTGAGTGAGTGTGTGAGTGAGTGTGTGAGTGAGTGAGTGTGTGAGTGAGTGTGTGAGTGTGTGAGTGAGTGAGTGTGTGAGTTAGTGTGTGAGTGAGTGAGTGTGTGAGTGAGTGTGTGAGTGAGTGTGTGAGTGAGTAGCCTGTTCCACAATGTGCCGAGGCAGGGGCTGAAAACACTTTTTCACATACTGTACTCAGAAGTGTAGCTGTGTCTTACCCAGGGAATTCCAGTTAAGTCGTTTATATCCAGCACGCATCACTCTCCTCAGTTCTTGCACTTGTGCAGCCAACAGGAGGAGCTCTGCGTCATTCAGACTGTCCATCAGAGACTGGTAGCGGTTCACCAGATTCTTCAGTCCGTCCACGTATCTACACACAAGAGACATGGGCTCGAACGTGGGGGGATGCTCGGACACATTTTAAAAACCTAAGGGTCAACGCACCTGAGGAACTTGTCCTCCTGCAGAGCCACATTTCGGGCCAGTTCAGGAACAAAGTGGCCCAGCTGCTCGAGGTACTTGGTCTCAGAGATGATCTCCTTTAACTCCGGCGCAAAGTTCACCACGAAGTGTAGCCCTCTCTCAGAGTCCTGCTGCGGGGAGACCACAGACCACACACACACTCAGCTCAGACAGTACACACACATCACTCAGCTCAGACAGTACACACACATCACTCAGCTCAGACAGTACACACACATCACTCAATCCACACACACACTGGTGAGAAGCAGCAGCCAAACACACAGCGTACTCTCGACCAGGAACGATCGTCCACCTGGAGGACTGCATCGGGCACTAGGGTTTAACCCAGGACACAGCGCCAATCTATATCTGGGCTCACACACATTCACTCACACACCAGGACATTCTATTAGAAGCCAATTCACCTACCCTCCATGTGTTTTTGGATTGTGGGAGGAAACCGGAGACCCCGGAGGAAACCCACGCAGACACAGGGAGAACATGATGGAGATATGGACCCAAGATATGATATGATATGAACCCAAGATCCCAGCGCTGAGAGGAGAATGTGCTAACTGCTAAGACACCGTGCCGCCCAAAGACAGGACAGTAAGCCTTGTGCTAAAGTAACATTCTGCACAGTGTGAACGTGCGCATGCCGGGACTCCTCTATTACCATATTGTATTTGATACAAAGCTAACTGCGCTTCTCGATCTCCATCCCTTTTAGAGGTCTGGCCACTAGGGGACCTGCGGAAAGAGGCTTTATATTTACGTTAAAGGGGCTGCACTTCTCCTAACAAAGGTTGAGAAGGGTGAAAGGGTCCTTGTATGCCTGGAGAGGATCATTTGGAGGCTGAAAATGTGTGAGTTTGTAAAATTTCTTCTTGCCCTACCACAGATCCAGCATCCCGGACACTGAGGAATTCCAAAACCCTCCAGTGAGGGAACTGTCAGCACAGAACTCAAGACAGTGCCGCCAGCTCAGAGTTGGTATTCAAACAATGTCCGATACCAGACATGTTAAGAGCAAGGCCACCCTGTCCCTCCAGGCTGGGGGTTCCCTTTGTCAGGCTTTCCCCTTTCAACTTTCCTAGTTTTAGAATTCCCGGGCCCATGAGGGTTGGATCTGTGGCAACAGAATCACACCAGTGGTTCCCCCATGACATATCCCACATGAATCCCTATTCACGGACTGCACTGAGGAGCGACTGTCTCTTTCAGAGCGCAGTGCTAATGTAAACAGATGGAAAGGTGGATAAATGTACCTCATACACAGATCCTCTCCCTGCTCTGGAGAGAGTCTCACAGCACTCAGAAGCACAGAACAACACCACCTCTTTGCTTCCCACAGTGTAGCATAACGAGGAGGAAACAAGTAGTAAAATCTGTTAGCCACATTAGCATTTTCACCATAGGATCTAATGTTAAACTATTAGCGTCAGACACTAATTCGTCTCTGTTCTTCTGTCTGAATGTGAGTGAGTTATTCACACACAGATCACACACAGGCTTCAGTCATCGTCTTATTTCACTGCTGTGTTGTTGTAATGTGTAAGAGACGACAGACACAAGCCCCGTACTCCTCTGTCTCAGTCTTTTCTCCCTGTTTACAGGTAAATAATCTGACCCCGCTGTCCCTGCTCTCTGAGAGTGAACAGACTCTTGGAGGATAATGTTTTAAACCAGATTTAAAAGTTTAATGAAGTAGTTCTCCTCGTCTGAAAGTGGGAGTGATCAGTGAGAGATGTTTTAGCTCCTAATTCCAATCTGTACTGTTAGGTTTAATTATCTGTGATGGGAGCTATGTAGGAAGTATGTAGCTACGTTGTGGCACAGCTTGAGGTCCTCTTCTGGACTTTAAACAGAGCTCTGTTTACAAACGTGACACGAATAAATGGGTCAGGGATCCACACTTACATTTCCAGCTATTTCAAGTCTAAATGAGGACAAAAAGTGCTGAAAGAGACAATAAAACAATGTAAATATCAGTTTTTATTTGAGTTACGTGTTTGAGTAAAGAGACGGTCCCTAATATGTATGGTACCCTACTCTGTGACGTCAGCTGCAACCCATGGATAGTCGCCTCAAGATTTGTGGTCCTGTCCCCATCCACCTCACAGTAATGGAGTAACAAAACACAGACCCTGCTCCTGATTCTCGTAAATCATTACACATTCGCCCGGTAAGATCCTCCCACTCTACTGATAACCCCCGTCTAACTGTGAGTGGTAGAGTTTCTGACCGTCTCTGGTACGGCGTCTCCACAGTTCTCTCCAGCACTGTTGAGCATCAGCAGCAGGGTTCTGTTCATGAGCTGAGGTAGAATCTGCTCCGTCGACTCTTTCCAGCCCTCGTACTTCTTCACCTCGTAGTCCCGCATCCGCATCCCGACCTCCAGGTACTTCGCCTTCGTCTGAGAACACAGCACACACACGAGCTCTGAGACAAAGTGGCTTAATGAAACGTCTGTGACCTGCTTTGGTCCAAACCCCACGAGCCCCACAGCAGTGTTCTCCCCCTGTGTAAACAGCTCTGTTCAGAACGCCCGCTTTCATCACCTGTTCCTTTAAATGATAATGAGCCGCTCGCTGTTCACCCTGTTGTGAAAAATAATTTTATTACTTTGTATTAGTGGACAAATATCATTGAATGATGATTAGTTAAAATTAGAAAGTATAATTACATATTCATTGTATGAAACCTTGTATTCATATGAATGATTAACCAGTATTTTAACCATGCATTTAAACAGTTTAGAATCTGCACACTAACTGACATGCTGACTCAGTGTTTACACCTTTCTAATTTCTTAGATCTTTAACAGATCTGCACTCAGGCTTTTAGCATAAATTACAACTGTTAGCCAAAAGGGGGAGTTGAACTTTAGGGCACCTCAGTGACCTTAAAGTCCATTACTGACCCCTCATAATCTTGGTGACAGAAAAGGAATGTGGGTAATAAAACCTACAGAGTCAGAAGGCCAGGATGAGTGTTTTGGGGTCATAGGTGCATGGGAAACCTGCACGCAGGAACCTGAGTACTGACATGTCTAATTATGCATATTAATATATGTTAATCAGCCAGAAACGCCTTGCCAGCAGGGTATTCGTCATTTGGGGTATAAAACTGTGGAGTCAGATGGGAAGGTCAGAACTTTGCGTGGAAGGGCACTAGGTTGCGTTTCTTATGTATTAGTTCTCCTGGTACCAGTATTAAAATAAATACTTTGGTTTGCTTTGAACTTCACTCGACTGGTCTTTGTAACGCTTCCGGAACGAGCACGCCTCCCTCAGGAGAGAGGGTGTATTTTGGATCTTTTGGAGATCTTCTAAATTTTAATTACTTTGGGAACGGTCCAAAAAGAACATTTAATTCTTCAATTGGTGACCCCGGACGTGCGGAAGTGTGAGAACAAGACCGACTTCGGACTCCTTTCCACTCGCGGCCGCAATTTATTGAGGTGGGTGAGCAGACCCTGTTTTATTCAAATTCTGCATATTGGAATTTCTAAATCAGAGTGGTGCGGAGGTCTGAAGGCGGTCTGGAGTGAGGTAATGAGCAAATCAATTTATTTTAAATATGTTTTTATAATTTTTTATTGGTTTATACATTTGGGGTTGCTTGGTTATGGTATTTACAATGGTTTAGATGGAAGTTGTGCCCATCATGGAATTTATTATGGTTTCGATGGAAGTTGTGCCCATCATGGTTTTTTATAATGGAATTTAAAATGGTATAGATGGATGATTGGTTCCCATCTGAGACAGAGTGGTGGCGTCCTCAGCTCGTAATCTGACAAGGTTTCGTGTTAATTGCCTGGTCTAGGGGTAGGCCGTGAGAGTTCGTCTCCTCAGAAGTATATTCATATGCGGTGAAATAATTTAAATAAAAGAGCGGAAGTTGTTCCCGCCACGGTTTGAAGTGTATTTTAATGCAACCTGATTGTGTATTAGTGTGTTCTATGTTCTAAGAGGCTGTGTTATTTTTTGGGGCTATTTGCATGACTGTTGTGTATGTCTCTGCTCGCTAGAGGGCGATAGAGGAGTGTCTTGCTGGGTATATGTGTGTGTGTGTGTCAGCTGAAAGAATTTTTTTTGGGAGAAAATGGAGAAAGTGGGGGACTGATCAACCTCCTTTTCTTCTCCGGTTGCTTTTGAGTGTGTGTGTGAAGAACCCTCCATGTGCTGTACAGAGCCATAAATTTTATGTGAGTGTGTTTAGAGAAAAGAGGGGAAAGGACATCTCTGTTTTAAGAGTGTCAGTGAGAGAGTGTGCTTAATGAGAACGGAAAATGTCATAAAGAGAGATTTAGAAATAAATAGGGAAAGAAATTTGTAATGGTATAAATTATGAGCTTCGTTCAAGGACAGTTATTTAAAGAATATGAACCTCAATAAAATGAGGGGTTTGTTTATCTATGACAATGAGCCTGAACGGAAGACGTTTTAAAGTAAAACATATAAAGTTAATTAAATGAGCTTTCTTGGAGACTATACATTAAGAAAATATAGACAATGAGCTCCAGAAAGACGTTTTTAGAGGTTGAGAATAGGTGAAAGGAGAGCAAGGTGTAAAGCTGAGTAATTAATATGATAAATTGGGGAAACTGTAAGGTTTAAACACGGGAATTAAAGGGAAAATTGTTAATTGAACACTTGCTCTAATTTTGAATCTGGTTTCTTTGATATTGTTAATTTAGATTTGTGGTAGATAAAATATATTTGGTATTTTGTTTACTGCTTATTGTCCTAAGAATCTTATTTTTCCCGTTTAGTTAGTATTTTTTAACTATGGTAGTTCGTCTAAAAATTTATTTTCTGCCTCGGTTTCAATTTTTTCGTTCATCATAACATATTTTGTAACCTGCTTGCTATTCCAGTAGTTCTCAAAAGTTTGTTTTCGCTTGTTATAATATATCTTGTGATTTTACTGTGGCTTGAGAACTGTTGAGTGTCTCTGGAAATTTGTTTGCTTCCTAAAATATAGTCGTTGGTTTAATTCTGTGTTGTGAGATCTTAGTCCTGCTTTTCTTGCTTTTTTCGTTTCCTACAAATTTTGTTTCATATATTGGCGTGTTATTTCCGTCTGACTAATAAGTTTTTTTTTCTCTCTCCGTGGGTCGGTTTCATACTTCATGTAAATTAGGCTTGATTTGCTTTTATATTCAATACTGTGTTTGAAGACGAACTTATGTTTTCTATCAACCTGTGAAATTCTTCACAAGGTTGAGGTGGTTCTGCTTTTATTGGCTGAGTTTGTAAACTTGACTGTAAAACTTTGGACTTTTTATTTTATATGAACTAAGGCGGACTGTGCTGAGAGCAGCGGCGGCTGCGTGGGCGATTTGCGTGGGTGCTGGGAAACTGTTTTAATTCACTCTGAATTGCAATGAAACCTAGCGGTGATAATTGATTTGCAATTAAAGGGTGAACTAGAACGAAGACCAATTCAGGTAAGGTCCAATTTTTTAATCAGCTTCTTACAGACATTATGGCTACTCCTAGTGATTCACATAATGAATTAAACGCCATTTACGGCGTGGGGAATTGGGAATGGAAACCGTTTGTACAACAAATTGAAATTATTACTGAGGGATTAAAACTGGGAGAAATACATTTGAAAAAGCGGGATGTTGTGCACAAAAGTGTGCTACAGAGATTTGAAACATGGGCTAAAAATACATACAGGAGAGAAAACTTCTTTAATTTCCGGTATTAATCAGTTGAAAAGAGAGCTGGAGGAAAGATTATGTCAGGCTGAAGCAGAGGTTAGTAAGGCTAGCCTTTTCCAAAGACCTAAGGCAAACGCAAGTTTAAAAATAGCTAAAATAGACATTGCGGAGCTTCTAAATTTTAAAATGGCATTCCTCAGTCTCATTCCGCAGCTCTTACTTTGAAAACAACAGGTCAGTCACACTCGAACGCCGTTTAACTCACTGCCGTGAACACGGAAGTGGACGTTGAGTATATGAAACACAAGGGGGAGGAGCCTACAGCTCCTACAGCTCCGCCTCCCCCATATAACATAGGTCACGTCACACTAGTTGATAATGTCCCACCAGTTGATAATATCCTCCCTGTTTTCAGTGTTGATTCCGGCAAAGTGAGCGTACAGACAGACACAAGAGGCTGGGATTTTGCTTGTGAGCAGCCAGCTCAAAGTGACACATATACAAAAGCACACATACACGACCCATTCCAATTGCGAAAGCCACATGAGTCAATTTTAAATACACATACGGATATTAATACCGACCGTTATGACATTATTGATGACACGGGAAAGCATGTAGAACAGGATAATCTGCGCCTTGTCGATAAACAAACACTAACAACACCATTTAAGAACTCGATGCCACGTAAAAATAAACAAAAAATTAGGATTAAAGCAGATTTAGACGGCCATGTCACAACGGCTGACTATGATCAGGATGACGGACATATAGCAGATGATGAGGACAGTGCGAATGGACGACGTGGTGGTAGACGGCTTTCTGATTTGAACAAAACATTATGTGCCATGGAAAAACTCATATTAGAAGAACAGAGACAGTTGGACTTAAAAAAACAGACTTTAGAATGCGACATGCAAACTTCAGACAAAACGGACATTTTGAGACGGAGCACCGGACCCCGACACCCGCCTGACAGATATACGTCTGACACTAACGTTGTCACTATGTTTCCATTAGTGGCCACTAGCACAGGAACATATAAATATGTACCATTATCACTGACTGATGCACAAACTTTGGTCGATCAGCTTCTGCCTTTATGTAGTGGAGCGGCTGCTTGGATTAGAAAGCTGGACAGTCTGACAGGTGGCGTGACTGTAGCACTTGGGGATTTTAGAAATAGTATTAAAAGATCAACTACTTCCATGGAAGCAGCTGAAATAGAGAGACAGGCTCAGACATTTACTGAACCTGACTATGATCTTTTCTATATGAACAATCATAAGGAAAAATTAGATAATAAAGACAAGGAGATACTTAAGTTACAAAGAGACCTACTAACTGTTCAACTAGCAGAAGCCAGGAAATCTATAAATAATAATAAAAAGCAAATAAAGTCTGATACCATGATGCCTATGACTGCACTGCCACATATGCAATCACCACTAACATTTATGAACAAAAACACATATATGCCTACTCAATCAGGGCCACCACAAAACCCACCGTATAATTATGGACCAAGTCCATATTTCTCATATCGGCCCTACTCATGGGGCAGGGGGCGTGGTAATGGTGGGAGGAGGGGCAGGGCCCGCCGTCGGACAGCGGCATGTCTAAGATGTGGAGCTTTGGACCACTGGGCAGCACAATGTAGGGCACCACTGTCTACTGACACCAGCTATCCACAACAGGCACCACAACCACAGGCGGCACCAAAACCGGAGCCATCACATCTTCCTGCTGGCCAATACAGCATGGAGCCGTGGGGTGGACATTGACGGGGCCAAGAGGAGCACCAGGACAGCAGGGCCAGGGCAGAACCATGCTGTCATTAACTGTGGGGGCCTCCGAAATTGTTTTTCTGGTGGACACGGGAGCCACATGGTCAGCCATCAACATTGTATTACCTGCACATCTGATGAGCGAACACACTGTGCAAGTAAGGGGCTTTTCGGGGAAATCTACATCACTGCCAAAAACAAGACATTTGCCAGTCAGTACTGGTACACAGACTGTGTCAAAACTGTGGCAGTGGTGGGGTACACTGACGGTATGTACCTGATGAGACCTCAACAGGATGAGTCGATAGACATTTCCTGGGCTTTAGTGACTGGACAGACGGACCGGTCACTACGACTCATTGCCTTGTTCCACCACTGGTCGACTTGGATTACAGCCATGGCACCCTACGTTCCTCCGCCCGACCCATTCCATGTCACTCTGTTTTATGATGTAGGGGCTCTGAAGGGGTCCTGAAGGGGTGGCATCTCCTGTTTCACTAGCACCACAACAACATTGTTGGTCACCACACATTTCACTAGCTCTTGATCAAGAGACACAAGGCCAAGCAGTTGGGCCCTATGGTAAAAAGAGCAAATGAGGCCACGGATTGGGTCTGGACACAGCTGCTTGGTCTCATGTTTTCGCAGTCCACACAGACATATCACATCACTGATAACTCACCAATCTTAGTCACATTGCACCATTAATTGCTGCCTAGACACCATGGTTGTGAGGACTGTGATTATCTACAGATGGAGGTATTATTAGCATCACTACCTGACACATTGTGGTCCACAGGACCAGATGATGTATGATAGACTAATCAGACATTTGTCTATTTTTGTATGAATATTACACAACCAATTTGGATTGCCCAATAAAAAAAAAAAAAAAAAAAAAAAAAAAAAAAACCTGAAACTGTGAAAGACATGTTAGCATTTTTAGGACTGACTGGCTACAGCAGACAATACATTACTGTGTCGGACGAACATAACCTTTTAGGGACATGGTGAAATCGCTAGGGATGAGAAATTTGTCTGGTAAGCTGAATTGGACGGTGGAGTCGGTACAGGCGTTTATAGACGTTAAACAAGCCTTATCCGTCGCAGTTGACTTAGCCAGACCTGACTATTCATTACCTTTTTACACAGATGTTTCTGAAACAGACACTGTGATAAATGGTGTACTGTTTCAGAAAAAGGGGGATGGTAGAGCAGTACTAATGTATTCAAGTGTCCCATTGGACCTTATAGAGAGGAGACAATCAAAGTGCACAAGACATGTAGCAGGACTGACTAAATTAGTTCAGAAAACAGCACATTTGGTAGCAGGATATCCATTGCGCATTCTAACCACACATGGAGTAGTAGCGTACATAAACTCACAGATGTTCACACTCACTACATTGAGACAGAGACGCATTCACAAAGCATTGACTGCACCCAACATCACCTACACACACGAAGGAGTTAATATGGCAGATGGGATGTTGGAAGGTCCACCACATGAGTGCGAGGAACAGGTGGAAAGGCAAGGAAAAGTAAGACCAGACTTACAAGCCACACCCATTCCAGGGTCATGGAATTTATGGACGGATGGGTGTGGGTACAGGGCAGATACAGGTGAAGTCAGAGCAGGATACGCAGTAGTTCAGGAAGCGAAGGGGGAAACACAAGAGTTTCAGACAGTTATTGCAGACGAAGTGAAACAAAACCCATCGGCGCAGAAGGCAGAACTGCTAGCAGTAATTTCAGCATTAGAAGTGGCACATATAGGAAAACAACAAAACACTGGAAAATCTAAAACAATGGTGGCACCCATACATGTCAGCATTAGTGGTTGATTACATCACTAAATGTCAGATTTGTAACACTCAGAATGTAGCAAAAGCATTTAAACTAGCTCCAGGAAGGTTTCCATTGCCAGATTCTCATGGATATGAGATTCAAATGGATTACACAGATATGATTGACCCCATTAGGAGATATAGATATCTCCTGGTCGTAGTAGATAGATTCTCGGGGTGGGTAGAGGCACTCCCCACTCTGAGGGAAGATGTAAAATGAGTCTGTAAGTTTCTGATTAATTGTTGGATTTCGAACTATGAGTTTCCTAGGAAAATTTTTTATTTTTTATATTTTTTCAGATAGCGGGAGTCATTTCACGAGTAAAACACTGCAGTGGGTGGAGCAGTCGTTGGGGCTGCGCCATAGCTATGGTTGTGTGTATCATCCTGCCTCACAAGGTTAGGTGGAGAGGATGAATCAAAATTTGAAAATCAAATTAGCAAAAATCAAACTGGCCACGGGCATGAATTGGCTTGATGCCCTTCCAATTGTTTTAATTAGTGTCCGTAGTTAAGTGAACAGAAATACAGGGTTCACTCCTTTTGAATTAGGGAGGGGCATCGCTTTTCCAGGCCCCTCCAGCGCGCTTGCGTCCCCCCAGAAACTACCTCAAGCAGAGTACCGACAGCTATATGAAGAACTAAAAGCTGTTTGTAAAGATTTCTCTATACAGGTGAAGGAAAGGAGAGAAGGAGAAGAAACGGAGGAGAAGGATCCAGAAGTGACAGTCTCACCCTGGGTCCTCCTGAAGGTTATCAAGCGGAAGTGGTACGAACTTCGCTGGACAGGACCTTACCAGGTGACAGAGAGAACCAGTTGTGCAGTCCGGCTGAAGGGTAAAGGCTTATAGTGGTACCACCTCACACAGTGCAGAGCCGCACCGACATCTAACATCAAACATTAACTGAAGGAAAACAACACCTCAGAAGAGGCTGATCAAGCAGCCTCAACCAACATAGGGGCAGAATAATCCCCTGAGGCAGGGGCACGACAAGGAAAGTCTATCCTTGCCCCCAGCGCAGATCCCTACCAACGGATGAAGAATACACTTTAACACATACACATATAGGGCTCATTGTAATCTCTTAGTCCAGAGGGTGAGTGGTAGGACAGAGGTGTCCACTCCTAACAGGAGTGGTGTAATTGCCCGCTACCACCACAATCTGCCATCACGCTCTACCTAAGTCACTCGCCAAGCCGGGGGTGACCTAGGCAGACCAATTTAACATTAATTGCTTATCATTTATTTAAATGTATTGACCTGTCAGTTGGACAGGTCAAAAGGGGGAATTGTTGTGAAAAATAATTTTATTACTTTGTATTAGTGGACAAATATCATTGAATGATGATTAGTTAAAATTAGAAAGTATAATTACATATTCATTGTATGAAACCTTGTATTCATATGAATGATTAACCAGTATTTTAACCATGCATTTAAACAGTTTAGAATCTGCACACTAACTGACATGCTGACTCAGTGTTTACACCTTTCTAATTTCTTAGATCTTTAACAGATCTGCACTCAGGCTTTTAGCATAAATTACAACTGTTAGCCAAAAGGGGGAGTTGAACTTTAGGGCACCTCAGTGACCTTAAAGTCCATTACTGACCCCTCATAATCTTGGTGACAGAAAAGGAATGTGGGTAATAAAACCTACAGAGTCAGAAGGCCAGGATGAGTGTTTTGGGGTCATAGGTGCATGGGAAACCTGCACGCAGGAACCTGAGTACTGACATGTCTAATTATGCATATTAATATATGTTAATCAGCCAGAAACGCCTTGCCAGCAGGGTATTCGTCATTTGGGGTATAAAACTGTGGAGTCAGATGGGAAGGTCAGAACTTTGCGTGGAAGGGCACTAGGTTGCGTTTCTTATGTATTAGTTCTCCTGGTACCAGTATTAAAATAAATACTTTGGTTTGCTTTGAACTTCACTCGACTGGTCTTTGTAACGCTTCCGGAACGAGCACGCCTCCCTCAGGAGAGAGGGTGTATTTTGGATCTTTTGGAGATCTTCTAAATTTTAATTACTTTGGGAACGGTCCAAAAAGAACATTTAATTCTTCAACCCCGACCCCGAGCGCACAGCAGTGAGGAGCGAGGAGCAGAAGCTCTGGTTTTTAGCTGTTTTCACTCTGTTCTCTTTCTTCTCCGTTTTTACTCAGTGCTCTTATTTCTCCGCGCTCGTTGTGTCTGTTTTGCTGCGTTTAACCTCGTCTTTGTGCTCTCCCATAAACGCAGGTCCAGCGCTGTGATTGGACAGACTCAGACGAGGGGGCGGGGCCGTTCTAAAGTCTCTGCACTTGACGTCAGGCTCATTTCATCCCATGTTTTTTGACTTAGGCAGCACAAAGAAAACTGAGGTGGTCTTGTTTCACGGTGTGAGTGTTGGTGAACAATTGATTTCATCATAATGTGTCCACTTTAACGAATTTTGAGTGGCCAGAATGGCTGAGATATCTTAGCATCATTGGAAGATTGTTGATTCTATCCCTACAGCCTAACAATGTGAATAGTGGCCACTGGATCTCAGAAGATATTTCTCAGTACATATGCAGTGTATCTATCATGCTGTAATCAGACAGACAACTCACAGCTTTTCCCTGTTCACTCTCCATCATTTCAGGCAGCTCCATGAAGCGTACGATGGGGGTTTTCATGCGGTGGAAGAGGGAGCGTTCCCAGTAGATGGCTCCTGCCACCGGAGGCTGGTTTTTATACAACGGTGGGTTATCTTTGTGTTCCACAAAAATGTTGTTGATGATGTCCACCTGAAAAAAAAAATTTTAACATGTCACTAAAGAGAAACCAAATACAGGGTGGGCCATTTATATGGATACACCTTAATAAAAGGGGAATGGTTGGTGATATTAACTTCCTGTTTGTGGCACATTAGTATATGGGAGGAGGGGGGGGACTTTTCAAGATGGGTCGTGACCATGGCGGCCATTTTGAAGTCAATCATTTTGGATCCAACTTTTGTTTTTTCAATGGGAAGAGGGTCATGTGACACATCAAACTTATTGGGAATTTCACAAGAAAAACAATGGTGTGCTTTTAACGTAACTTTATTCTTTCATGAGTTATTTACAAGTTTCTGACCACTTATAAAATGTCTTCAAAGTGCTGCCCATTGTGTTGATTGTCAATGCAACCCTCTTCTCCCACACCATTGTTTTTCTTGTGAAATTCCCAATAAGTTTGATGTGTCACATGACCCTCTTCCCATTGAAAAAACAAATGTTAGATCCAAAATGGCCGACTTCAAAATGGCCGCCATGGTCACCATCCATCTTGAAATAGTGTAATTTCTATAAATTACACTATTTAAATTATATTGCAGTAGCATCTAGAAGCAAAGACGTGTACGTGTTTATCAAAGTGGGGGCTTGAAAATATTCCAATCTACAAAAGGAAAAAACGATGCTGTGGTCTATAATCTGTAGAACACACAAACACCCAAACTCAAATAACTGGCCATAACTGCCCCCTAATTGCAATGACCTACACTGTCCAGCCAAAACAAAACTGTCAGTGGTGGTCTCTCTAGCTATCGGCCTCTGTGTCTGTCACCAAGCGTGGGACTGTGTCGTGTTAATGACAGCAATGTGGGGGGTGAGTGTTAGGCACCTCTTTGCAGTACTGCACCAGGATATCGCTGAACTTCTTCATCATCTGGTTGTTGATGGTCTCTCTGGAGCAGATGTGTTTGAACTTCTGGAGCATGTCGAAGGCAGCAGAAGCTGATCTCAGGGTTTTGAAGGACTGGTCGATGAAGCTGACGGCCTCTGCCTCGATGGCCTACATCAGTGGTCAAAAGCACAAAAGAGTGTAAACCGAGCAGGTGGGAGTTCACATCATTCAGAATACATTTAGGCTACATTCATGCAGCAGGGAAAAGTGTCCCCAATCTGGTTCCGTTTTTGTTCTGCTGTTCACACTGTTTATATAATGAGAGCAATATCTGACATCAGTCTGAGGAGATCAGTCTTCTAAACTGACACATTCCATCCATCCATTATCTGTAACCGCTTATCCAGTTCAGGGTCACGGTGGGTCCAGAGCCTACCTGGAATCACTGGGTGCAAGGCGGGAACACACCCTGGAGGGGGCGCCAGTCCTTCACAGGGCGACACACACTCACACACCTACGGTCACACAATCCACCTACCACCCAGAGGAAACCCACGCAGACACAGAGTGAACACACCACACTCCTCACAGACAGTCACCCGGAGGAAACCCATGCAGACACAGAGTGAACACACCACACTCCTCACAGACAGTCACCTGGAGGAAACCCACACAGACACAGAGTGAACACACCACACTCCTCACAGACAGTCACCCGGAGGAAACCCATGCAGACACAGGGAGAACACACCACACTCCTTACAGACAGTCACCCGGAGGAAACCCACGCAGACACAGAGAGAACACACCACACTCCACACAGTCTGTGTGGGTTTCCTCCGGGTGACTGTCTGTGAGGAGTGTGGTGTGTTCTCTCTGTGTCTGCAGGTGCTCTGGTATCCTCCCACAGTCCAAAAAAAAAAAACACACATTGGTAGGTGGATTGGTGACTCCAAAGTGTCCGTAGGCGCGAGTGCGTGAGTGAATGTGTGTGTCTGTGTTGGCCTGTGAAGGACTGGCGCCCCCTCCAGGGTGTATTCCCTCCTTGCGCCCATTGATTCCAGGTAGGCTCTGGACCCACCGCGACCCTGAACTGGATAAGGGTCACAGATAATGAATGAATTAATTAATTCATATTTTTTTATGAAATGAAAACACCCTCTCCCCGGTTCGATTTCATGTCCTGCTTTGGACCAGAGTCATTCTGGATCATTCTCAGCGCAGAGAGTGACATAAAAGTCAGATAAATTCCAACCTACCGATTTTTGCTGTTCACACAAACAGCAAGTCTGTCACAAATGAAGAAACAGATCGGATTCGGGCCACTTTTACCTCCTGAGTGAACGTAGCCCAGACCAGAACGAACCCCACCTGGACGTTTTTCCTGAAGTCCTGCATGACTGTCTTCCAGTTGCTCATCTGTCGCATGCTGAAGGGGTCGAAGCTGAGCTCCTCGATGGGAACCACTAAGCTGTCCACCCAGCGCAGAACATCATCTATTCTCTTCGGGTCCCCGGTCACTGCCTTAAACTCCGGCCCAAAGATGTTATAAAATTCCTCCAAGGTCTGAGAGATCATAATAGTTAATGTTCAGGACAAAACGAACACCTTTGTTACAAGCACATGGAAGTACCTGAGTTTAACTGGTTAGACATTGGTATTCATGTTTAAAAATTGGTGGGTTACTGCATCGATTCTCCTTCTCTGGACTCTAATTGTCCCACTTTAACTGCTCATACACTGATGAAGTACTGAACTGATCTGTAGCTGACTGTAGGAAGGACAACGGAGGCATGAGAACGAGCGTGAGACTGGAAATCAGTTAAGTTCAGCTCAGAATTATTCCACTGATTACCAGTAATAGTCAGGAGGAGAAGTCTCAGAACTGAGTGATTAAGACCAATCACGATCAAGGGTGGAGTCACGAAACAACTGCATTCGGAGGGAGGAGTCTCAGACCAAACGCCTTAGTGATTGCAACCAATCACAATCAGGGGGAGAAGTCTCAGAACAAACACCTCTGTAATTAAAACAAATCAAAGCCAGGGGGAGGAGTCAGAGAACAAATACCTTAGTGATTTCGACCAATCACAATTAGACTCCTCACTTGACCGTGTTTGTTCTTCATAACAGAGGTATTTGTCATGAGACTCCTCCCCCTGATTGTTATTGGACATAATCATAGAGTCATTTGTTGTCTGACTCCTCCCCCTAACTGTGATTGGTCTTAATCACTGAGGCGTTTGTTTTTAAATTGTGATTAGGTGTTTTGTTTAAACCATCCCACCCCCTGTCCTCAGAGAGGTGTGAACAGGGCATTCTGGGATATAGAAGAAGGAAACCTGTAAGATGTTGTATATGTCTTGACAGATGGAAGCCATGTAGTCTGTCTTCTCAAAGAGCTTCTTTCGGTCAAACTCCCAGCGAGGATCCCTGCCTGCCGCTTCAATCCTGGCTCGAACGTTGAAGTAGCAGGTCCTCCACAGGTCCAGAACCTGTTTAGCATCCAGAGCTTTGGCTTTGGCCACTTCCCGCTGGTCCCTAAAGCAGCAGCAAGGGCAATCACAGGAGATTCAGAGATCACCAATACTGAAAAACTCACACTGTGTTTCACACACTCACTCAGTCTCACACACACACACACACACACACACACAAACCCAACACGCACTTTCACACACTCACTCAGTCTCACACACACACACACCTGTGGAAACTTTCACACACTGACCCAGTCACACACACACACACACACACACACACACACACACACACAAATACAACGACACACACACACACCTGTGGAAACTTTCACACACTGACCCAGTCACACACACACACACACACACACACAAAACCAAACACAAACACACACACACACACACACACACACTGGACTGCTGTACTGAGAGTACATTCCAGTAACAGGTGACAGATAGACTCACTAACTATAGAATGATGCAGAACTGTAAACTGCTCTATCGTGGACTCACCTGAAGATCACGTGAATGTTGACGACTCGAGCCACTCGCTCAGCCAACTCCCAGGCGATTCTCTCCATCAGAGGAACCATGCGCTCGTCAGTGTTGTAGTGACTGGAGATAATCCACACCATCCTCAGCCCATTCATCATCTGAGGAATAGTGTCCAACACCATGCTGAAGCTTAGCCCCGTGGCTAGGTTCTGGTGTTTAACACAAACACAGCACTGTTACAGTGGATGATAACATGGACATTAAAGTAACACTAGGTAAGATCCAGTACTTCTGCTCCTGGGCACACCATATGTTTGCAGAGTGTAATTCAGTTTTACAGAACTGTCCTGAAATTAAAGGAAGAGGGAGAGGTTTCCTACCGTCCTCCAAAAGTTACATAGTGCAATTTCTGCTGTGCTGAGCCTGGAGTAGCAACAACAGAGGTTCTATACAAAACATTTACAGCATTTAGCACACGCTCTTATCCAGAGAGACTCACAAAACCAGTTAGCATTCAGACAGAAAGTGTGTCCTCTCTAGAACAAATAGGTTAAGAGTCCAAACCCCCTCTGAGCTCAGACGCTTCTCAGAACAAGGGTCAGTGCTGATACCTTCAAAGAACAAAACGCAGTAAGCGCAGTACACAATAAAACCTCGTCCGTGCTCAAACCTAGAAGGAGAAACTAATCAGAGAAGTGCAGAAAAGTGCACAAACATGTTACACAGAGCACTTTTAGATTAGTGAGTGACAAAGGGATGGGTGTTCAGTCTGCGTGTGAAGACCGTGAGAGAGTCTGCTGTTGGAAGCCAGCGGAGGTTCGTTCCACCGTGTGGGCACCAGGACTGAGAAGAGTCTTGACGCTAGTCCTTCATGTGACTTTAGGGACTGCAAGTCGAGTCGAGCTGTACTTGAAGCTCAAAGGTTTGATATTGTCATGAGGTGGGGAGGGGTTGGTCTGTTCATGGCTAGTGTATTAACTAGTGTGACCAGACGTCCTCTTTTACCCGGACATGTCCTCTGTTTTAGACTTAAAAAAATGTCCGGGCAGAATTTTACAAACGTCATTTTTTTTTTCTAGAGTTTACATAGAACTTCGAGAAGCGTTTCATTCACAAACTAGTCCCGCCCTCCCCTACTCCGATTGGTTCGCTTGAGTGAGAAGGGGGCGT
This sequence comes from Hoplias malabaricus, assembly GCF_029633855.1. NCBI lineage: Eukaryota > Metazoa > Chordata > Actinopteri > Characiformes > Erythrinidae > Hoplias > Hoplias malabaricus. The sequence continues at coordinate 27,655,077 of NC_089819.1, forward strand.
GGTGAAGTAGCCTAAAATCTTCTGTTTGGACGGTCTGAGTGTAGAGCTACCGTTATTGGTCAATAACCTTCTCTGTAAACATTTAATTGGTCAGTCTGCACGTCAGTAGTCCTTGTTTACGTCAGGCAAAGCTCATGTACCCACCCTCAGCAGCTGTGCCGAAAGGTAAATGTAAGTTCTTGGATTAATTAAAAAAGAAATTCCCATGTTTTGTGTAGCAAATAAAGGTGTAAAGGACCTTACACCTGTAATGTAATAACATAATTCTGGGAGTAGGACCAAGCCCGAACTCAGCCCTATATACAACCTGCAAATTCACGTCATTTCCGCGTCGGGCAAACTCGCTTCATTGAGTTCAGGAGACGGATCTCGACTCAACTGCTTCACTACCTCAGCTCTCTCCTCCGCGCTGGGTCATTCCCGCTGATCCCTGTATTCAGAACAGGGTTCGGCCATTATCAAGCCCACCGAGCCTCCTGTTTTAAACTCGCTCCCGCTTCCACCCCGTCTCCACCCTTTTCTCATATTCATTTATCCAACGGGGGTCCGGCTTCATACGCATTCATAAGCCGCCCTTTACTCCTCCCCAAAGACTTCTGAGTTCACCTCCCCGTTTCAGCCTCTACAGGCGTGATCTGTACGAGCAAATAGGTATATTAGGTATATTAATAGATAAGTATATTATTAGTCACTTAGCACATGGCTCTTTGTTGTTGTTCCTGTCTCTGCCCTAGTCCCGCCTTTGTTCCTCCTCCTCGTCAGTGTCTCCTTTGTAGTCCTGCCCCCTCGTTATCTGTTCCAGGTGTCCCTTGTCTGTGTTGTATATTTAAGTTGCTTTGTGTGACTCCCTCTTTGTTGGACATTCCACATTCGCGTGTCTGTCCCTGGTCTGTTTGTCTCGTCTGTTCCTCACCCTCCTCCCTTTCAAGTCGGTTTGTGTTTCTCTGGTCTGTTAGTGTTTCCTTTCCTGTGCTTTGTGTACTTTTGTGGATTCTGTCTGTAGTCTATTAGCTCTCTCTGTTCAGGTCTATCCCTGTCTGTCTAGTTCCCTCTGTTTAGGTTTAGTCTGTATCTGTCTCTTTAGTCTAGGTCTCTGTCCAAGTCTCCTGTCTAGGTCTTTCTTTGTCTAAGTGTGCTGTTGTGTCGTCCAAGTCTGTCTGTCTTTTTGTTACCTTTTGTTTAAATAAGTCTGTGTTATTAGCGTCCGCCTCCCGTCAGTCAACCCACCCCCTCCCCCCGGTCCTGACCAGAACACAGCAGCTGTCCTTCACATGTGAAAATGTCATGATGAATGAACCAAATATTGGAATAAAATCTTTTTTGCGGCGTTGAATCCTGTGAAATTTAAAAGGTTTTTTTGGGTCAAAGGAAAAAGACTGATTTATTTTTTTTTTGAGGGGGGGGCTGGTATTTGGAAAATACGTGATGAGATCAAGTGAATTGTGGCTGGGCTGTGTTCACTCCAATTACTGAACATTACAACACATCCATGGTGACTTACTGTTCTAATCAGGTTACACAGTCTGTACCGTTAGGAGTCTTGCCCAAGGACTTTTCTGGGTGTAGCATGTTGTGTTTACCCAGATGAGGGATTGAATATTTGTCTTCTGTGTTTTTACCCCACTCCAGTCGTCCATATTTGTTTAACCTCTGATTGTTTAAATTCTTTTGGTTAAACAAAGAAGTCGGACTTGACGTTAACACCAGAGGCTCGTAGGGACCGAATAAACGTGGGCTGGTTGCGTATAAAAGTGTGAACACTGGTTTTTATAATAAGGTCTAATAACCCATCCTCTAAACGGAACACACTCTTCCCAGTGGGTGAAAATAGGCTCATAAAAAGCATGTGTGTATTACAACCTGCAGAGGTGTGTGTGTGTGTTCTCTGTGGAAGATCTGTCCTTATTGACGTTTAGGGGATCAAGAGTATTTTGAGGAAGTCACCATGCCCTGAGGGGTATAAATCCCACCAGCACTGGGCTGTGAGGCAGTGGCACTGTGTTCACCTGTAGAGTGAACTAATCATCAAGAACTAATGCTCTAACGTCGGTACGTGACCTCAGTAATGCTTCTGAGGCTGAATATGATCAAATTCTAACAGAAATGTTCCACTAATGTAGCATTAAACATTCCTTGGAGAACCGGGAGTGCTTCGGCAGCGATGAGGAATAAACTTGTGTGCCCATGGCTATGAGACATGAAAGAGAATCTCCCTCTGACCTTAAAGTGTCTCTCCAAGGTGCTCAGGAAGCGCACGTTATCCACTGCCTCCACTTGATATTTGGTCAGTTCTGTAACGATCAGGTCCAGGTTCTGAACAGTGACAGGGTCAGCGCAGGTCATCACTTCCAGGATCTTCTTCACCACAGGAAGCTTTAGCTGTTCGCTCAGAGCACTCAGAACGGCCGCACGTTCGCGCCAAAAGTCTATCTCCGCCATCGGACCAGGGGCCTGGGAAATGAGACATATCATCACTCATCAATTTGGTCACAGGAGGGACCACTGAGTTGCTTGAGCTTACACACCCAACCACCCCAGCCTCGGTCTCTGAGGAACTCCTGAGACTCCAAAATGTTGGAACCTCTGGTGAGGGAGAGCTCCAACCTGGAGGAACAGGGTGGCCTTGCCCTTAAACGAGGTAATGTCTCGCACCTTGCGGAGCCATCAACTCCCCAGAGGTGGGACACAAACCAAGTTTGTTCTGCATTGGGAACAAATCACAGACTGAAGAAAATCTTGTTATCTTTAAAAATATATATATTTTACAGAAATTAAAAACACAATCGGCTCAGTAGGTGGCGCTGAAGGTAGTGTCTCTGTCACACAACTCCTCCTACGCTCCAAAAACCCAGGTTGGTAGGTGGATTGGCAACTCACAAGTGTCCGTAGGTGTGTGTGTGTGAGTGTGTGTTGCCCTGTGAAGGACTGGCGCCCCCTCCAGGGTGTGGTCTTGCCCTGTGTCCAGTGATTGTGGGTAGGCTCCGGACCCACCCCCGCCTATCACTTTTTGGTCCAAACCCCACAGCAGTGTTCTCCCCCTGTGTAAACAGCCCTGTTCAGAACGCCCGCTTTCAGCACCTGTTCCTTTAAATGATAATGAGCCGCTCGCTGTTCACCCCGACCCCGAGCGCACAGCAGTGAGGAGCGAGGAGCAGAAGCTCTGGTTTTTAGCCGTTTTCACTCTGTTCTCTTTCTTCTCCGTTTTTACTCAGTGCTCTTATTTCTCCGCGCTCGTTGTGTCTGTTTTGCTGAGTTTAACCTCGTCTTTGTGCTCTCACATAAACACGTGTCCAGCGCTGTGATTGGACAGACTCAGACGAGGGGGCGGGGCCATTCTAAAGTCTCTGCATTTGGCATTAGAGGTGGAGCAGAATCAGAACACTTCATAATGAAGCTTCGCATACAAAACAGTCTTTATTTTTTATTGATCTACATTGGTTTTAATCACTCTCAGTACACACCTGTGGTTTCTTCTTCTGCTGCTCCTCGATGACGATGGTGATTTGTGTCTGCCAGTTCATCACACACTGCTCCAACTCTTCCAAGGCCTCCTGATTGGCCAGTAGTGTGTCCATATCCTGTTCCAGGTCCAGTTCTGGGATATGTAGTTTAATCTCACCTACAGAAGGATTTGAGGGTTAATATGATTGCACACAAGCTTTAGAACCATATAAGGATCACCTGCATTAAAGGAGCACTAGGCAATTTCATCAGAATGCTTTCAGAGGTGTTTGTTAACGATGCATATAGACGGCGCCAGTGAGTGAAGTATTTTTTATTTGATGATATTTAAACCCACCCTCCAGCTGCTGCAGGGTCTGGTCTATGTGGCTCAGGAACTTGTGAGTGCTGTTGAGGAGTTCGTCTCGGATGTTGATCAGTACTCGAGACCCTTGTGGTAGCTGTTGTCCTGAACCTTTCATCTCAGGGGTCTCCTCTCCATTCTCAGAACCTGGCGCCTCCTGCTGGTAGCTGCTGTCGGTCAGTCTCAGCTGGTTGACTGACAGCAGGGGGATATACACCTGCACCAAAGAACAGGAACAGAGGAGGGGGAACAGTTCAGTGACTAAGATTCAGGTCTTTTTTTAAAGGCACCGTATATGGTTTTGGAGAGCTACTGTTCTCACAGTACAGCACACTCTCCTCTCAAATTTGTGTTCAGTCAGAATCTTGCTTTTTGCTTTTTATTCGCATCTTTTAAAGAGGTACAGCAGAAGATCATTTAAAACTTGAGCTATTTTGTAGCACTCTAGGTTTGGACTAAAAACTTGTTTCCCATTTACTGAGCCAGGGCTGTGTACAAACACCGTAACTTTTTACAGCACCGAACAGAGAGCTAGCAAACACTCACTGAATTTTATAAAAATCATCACATTTAACATCACATCTACATTCTTTCTCTGACACTGTGGTGGTGGTGTGTTAGTGTGTGTTGTGCTGGTGTAGAGTGGATCAGACACAGCAGTGCTGCTGGAGTTTTTAAACCCTGTGTCCACTCTCTGTCCACTCTGTGAGACACTCCTCCCTCGTTGGTCCACCTTGTAGATGTAGAGTCAGAGACAGTAGCTCATCTGTCGCTGCACAGTGTGTGTCGCTCGTCCTCTAGTCCTTCATCAGTGACACAGGACGCTGTCGGCTGGATGTTTTTGGTCGGTGGACTGTTCTCAGTCCAGACACTGAGGGGTTTAAAAACTCCAGCAGCACTGCTGTGTCTGATCCACTCTACACCAGCACAACACACACTAACACACCACCACCACGTCAGTGTCACTGCTGTGTCTGATCCACTCGTGCAGCGGTGAGAATGAAAATAAGAGGTTTCTCCTCCTCCTGTGAAGGTTTGGAGATACGACTGAGACTCCCTACACCAAGTGAGTTGACTGTTTCCTACAGAACTTCTTTTTCCTTAAAATCAAAAAAAGATTCAGCAGTTTCTGAGAATGTGTCTCTTTCAGTGTTTTATTGAGTGAATTTGGTGCCTCACATGTTTGAGAAGGTTCCTGAACATCAGTAGGGTTTCACCGTTGATCACCCCCCACTCCAGCACCTTGGGCATCAGGTCGTTGGCCTCGTTGATGTCCACAGGTTCAGCAATAGTCTCTGGGTAAAGGAATAGGAGTTACATAGATATTATTATGACTACGAGTGCATATATCTTTAATAAGCCCAATAAATACACACTGACTTTAATACCCACCCTTGGTGTTCCTCAGGAAGTAGAGGACGTTGGACTTTTTGAACTTGTCTGGGAGGAATTTCACTGCTACATGCAGCTCCACGTGGTACACAATTTTAACCTCTATGCTCTACCAAGAGAACAGAAAACAAGAAATAAAGAAACTGACTGAGACAAATCCCATTCACCCAGTCACCCACTCACCTATAGACAGTTTCACACACTCACCCAGTCACTCACACTCTCACCCATTCTCACTCTCACCCAGTCACTCACACACTCACCCATTCTCACTCTCACTCAGTCACTCACACACTCACCCAGTCACTCACACACTCACCCAGTCACTCACACACTCACCCAGTCACTCACACCTGTGGACAGTTTCACACTCACCCAGTCACTCACAAACAGACAGTTTCACACTCACTTTGATCTAATAAACAGGTGTTCACAGCCTCTCTGATACTAAACACAAAAAACACCTCAGTGAGGTTAGAGCTACATTACAGTGGAAGGAAGCATATCCATGCTCAGGTCGTCCAGGTTTCCCTCAGCTGCAGACTCCACACGGTGCAGAGACTCCATCCTGCTTCCTCCAGAGGACCTTGGCGCGGTCCTGTTTTCTGTGCAGAGAGAGGAGGAGCAATAATAAACAACAAGTTAAGGGCAGACTACAGGTGAGAGCTCTCTACCTGCACTCCTTCATGGTGTGTTGTGATTAATGTGCTCCGAGGTGGCACAGAGGGAACGATGCTCCTGGGAAGTGTCCACTGCTTTACCACATCTCTGCTGCATTTATTAAACACTCAGTGCAACTTCAGCTCAGTGAGCACATGGATCAGAACCTAACAGGGTGCATGAAGCCAATCAAGAGAGAGCAGACCTCGCCTCGTCATTTTCCAGAGCCAAGGTCCGGAACATGATTCATAACCTGAATATGATCAGTGCCCAATCCTGTAGCCTCATAGTTTTAGCGTCATTTTACGTCACTAACAACTGAACGTCAAATCACTTTACACTTTCAATTACATTTCAATATACAACAAGATTTATTAATAATTAATAATCAAGAAAAATGTACAAATAAAACAATGATTTGGTTAAAAACGCATATTTTAAATAAAGTCCCTAATGACTTTTGTAGTTGCAGTTGACTTTACTGCTTTTCCATTAGCAGCGATCTGATTGGCTCTTACTGCTGGAGGGCGGGACTTTATCCGTAAACAGAATCCATGTTCAGAGTTAAGAATTTCAGCCCGTAATCGTTCCTTTATTATTAAAGTCTCTGGTTTTAACTCGCACCGCACCGTCGTCCCGAAAGTGTCCTAAAGAGCTTTGATCTCGTCCCTCGGGCTGTTTTTACTGGCCCCAGGACAGCGGCGTCTGGACCCCGCCCTGTGTGTGTCACTCAGTGGAGTCACAGCGCTCGTCATAATGCACAGATCTGATTGGCTGAGGAGCCTCACGTGTGATATGCAGAAACACATGTGATTGGTCTGTGAGTTTCCTGGAGCGCTGAACCTGCACCGTAACGACTAGAAGAGTGAGGTATATTTATCAGACGGCCCCCTGCATTCGAACTCCCGCTTAAAAGCCGGCAAATAGAAGGTGAGATTTTCACAAATTTGAGCGGTGGTTGGGTGTTTGGGCTGTCTGATGCAGAAAAGGTTGCACTCATAAATAGACTCAATAGTGTATGTAGTGTTGTGTTGGAAATGGTGTTGGATAAAAATTCTCCGTTCTAAAATTTTAACTATAGTCATTGTAATAGGGAAATAAAAGGGAATAATGAAGAAACAGTAAAAAGGAAATGTTGAAGTATAAGTGTAGAATAGCTTAATTAGTAACGATAAGGTGAGCTGATGATGACATGCACGTTTGGGTAAACAGGGCCCTATTTTTGCTAGAAACTGTAAGACATGAATCACAGTCATTGCGTGAAAGTAAGCTTTGTGTATTTTGGAATTGAATTATATTGAAATAGTGAGAAGCCCTGGGCCCAGGGGCATTTGGTTAAAATTTATTTAAGGTCTAAAGGTTTTAAGGATAACGAAAAGGAATAAAAGAGACAATAAGAGAGTTAAATAAAGAAAGGAAGCCGCTGATTCGGATAAGCCCTCGTGGAGGCGGGATTAGCCTTAGGTGATTTTTTGGGTCAGTTTGATGAGAAACTGGAGGTGTGATGCAGAGATTTAATTAGGGGTGCCCACTCGAAACACTGTTGACGAACACTGTATTGATGCTGCCTCTTTTTGAATTATTACACCTCATAAGGTAGCATAAATTAAAAATAAGGAATAAGAAATAAGGAAATAAGGTAAGGGCAGCAATAAAAAGCATGCTGTTAGTGTGTGAATGGGTCGACTATGAGAAATTGTGTTGAAAATGATGAGTGTGTGTAAGCGCTGTTTGGAGGATGTTGGAGTATGTGTGTGTGCCTAGTGAGTTAAGAAAAAAGGAGTGTCTTGCTGTGCATGTGTGTGTGTCAGCTGAAAGAATTTTTTTGGGAGAAAAAAGAGAAAAGGGGGAGTGATCAACCCCCATATTGAGTGTGTGAGGGGGAGAACTGGTTTCTCCCTTGCGCTGTAAAAAAGCCATGAATTTTCTGTGGGAAAGGACACCTCTGCCTAGAGAGTGTCAGAGAGAAAGAGTGTTTAAAAAAAAAAAAAAAGGGGAAATGTGATAAAGAATGAGAGATTTAGAAATTAATAGGGAAAGAAATTTGTAATGGTAAAAATTATGAGCTTCGTTCAAGGACAGTTATTTAAATGAATATGAACCTCAATAAAATGAGGGGTTTGTTTATTTATGACAATGAGCCTGAACAGAAGACGTTTTTAAAGTAAAAAAATATAAAGTAAAAATAAATTAGCTTTCTGGGAGACAGTAAATTAAAGAAAACAGTAGAAAATGAGCTCCAGAGAGACGTTTTTATGAGCTTTCTTGGAGACTATACATTAAGAAAATATAGACAATGAGCTCCAGAAAGACGTTTTTAGATGCTGAGAATAGGAGAAAGGAGAGCAAGGTGTAAAGCTGAGTAATTAAAAGGGTACATTGGGGAAACTGTAAGGTTTAATCATGGGAACTAAAGGGAAAATTGTTATTGGGGAAAGGAGAAAATTTTTGAAATCTCCATATGATGGCTTTTATTGGGAGAAAAAAAAGGGATCATGGGTCTGGCTCCTCTCATTTTATTGAATTTTTGAAATCTTATGCTTTGCAAGGGGGGTCTCTTTCTGCAAGTGTGTAAGGCCTAAAGTTCACTCTTGAAAAAGAGAGAAATGGCAGGACTTTGATTTGTGACGTACTGATAAAAGCCACGTTGATTTGATTTAAATAGAAGCTAATAGTTATTGGGCAAATTAGAAAATATTGATGTATAGTGCTGTGCAGGGGTTTGAAGCTCCTGATAATGGGTGTGGTGCTTGTGTTGTGCTTATGATCTAAAATAAAAGGGAATAGAGGATTAATTTAACATAGTGGGTGAGAGTGAATTGGTGGAGCAGTAATTTGTTTGTGTTCTCTTTGAATGCAATAGTTTGATGAAATTGATATACATTGAATGGGGTAATTGTTTTAGGCCAGTGGAACTGAGGAATGGCCTTATATGGAGAGAGATGCTACAAGATGGAAATAAAGTGTGTTGGAATGGTGTTATTTCAGTTGCTCAGAAAAAGGGGTTGAATTTTATAGTCTATGGTGTTGAGATCTCTGTGAAGTACTGTTACTTTATATGAGAAAAATAATAATTTTTAGCTGCCAACTGATAAATGAAAAATACTGCCGATGTGTGAATATTGGATAACTCTGAGTATTTGGCATTGGTGCTTTCTGGGGTTTAAACATTCCACTGCGATGTTTATATGTGAAGATTACAACATAGTACATTAATCTTATCTTAATATATACATCTTAGGAACCAAGATGCAGGGTTGGAAATTTACTATCATGTGGTCATAGAATAGTATGTGAAATGTTTATGTTAAACTGGTTAAGCCGAACCAGATGTTAAAGGAAGCTGCATTAAGGATGAACATATTGCCATCAATCACTTTAGACCCTTTTTAGGGGGGGTTGAGATTAAGGTCGTTTAGGCTTCAAGCCAATGAAGAGATTTGTTGGAGGTGTTTACAATATTGAATGAAGGGTAAAAATGTTATGAATGAACTAAATGTTGGTAAATAAAATACAAATAAGCATATTGAATGTTTAATTACTAAGAAGTAAGCTGAATGTATTAAATTTATATTTGTCTTTTTATCCTGTGGGGTGTGTGTGTGTGTGTGTGAATTCTCTCATCTGTGAGGAGACGGTGAGAAGAGGACCAGGAGGAAAAAAGGGGGGTCAAATTTGCCCATAGCAGAGCAGACTGCACAAAGGCCAGTCATTTTATCCACAAACTTCTTTCACAAACACCTGCATTGATACATTTAGATTAAATCATTAATAGGTCTCATTATTAAAAAGTAATAATTGGAAATTCATTGATTTGTTTATCTATTTGCATTTAGTCCATTATTGGTGCTATAGTACATGACATAGACTTCTTCAAAGAAAGCTTGGCAACAGGTTGTTCATTTTTAAGATAATAATTAGATTATAAAGAATTAACAACGAGGTTTATGAAAAAAAATTATTATTTGAAAAGGGATTTTTGATTTAAGCTTTGCTATAAGTGTATGGGGTTGCAAATATTTAGTGGTAATCATATTTAGAAGTGCTTGTTGAGTCTTATATAAGTTTGTATATTCTTTAATTACAAGGTAGTTATTGAATGTTTAATAAATCTAGGTTTATGGTGCACTTAGTAGTTATATTACTTAGTAAAGGGGATTTAGTGGTGTGAATTGTATTGCATATTAAGGTTTGATTTCTCTGAAGTTGGCAAATTCAATTGGGGATTAATTTTTATTGATTGTGGTAATATAGTGGCGTATAAACAGAGGAAAAAAAAGGGAGAGAAATAATTAATAAGTGTAAGTTGGGAACATATTTAGTCATTATTATGCCAAAAATGGGTACTAATGTTTCAAAAGGGGTTACTCCTGTTGATATAGTTAAGAAAAATCCTTTAATAAAAGGCATAGCAAGAATATCAGAAAAATTTTATAAGCGATGGCCTGACATAGACCAACCATGGCCGGTAGAGGGGACACTTAACCCAGATGTAATTAAAACAATAGAGGTACTTGTATCAACATATAAAGCAGGACAGAAGAAAGGGCGTAAAGGAGAAAAGCGAAAGGAAAAAAAAAAGAGCTTGGCATTCTCCAGTTATTTGAACAAGAGAGTCAGAAACTGATGAAGGCAGCGAAGGACAAGAGGGAGAAAAGTGTAGATGCGATTAACCAACTTACGAAGAAAACCGAAAGACAGACGGCCGAAGTTAATGTGTCTTTTTCACATGTGGACTCAGTTAAGACACCACCACCTTATGAGAAGGAAGTGAAAAGTGAAAAAGCCTATCTTCAGCTTCCAGTGATTAGTCAAGGAGGAAATTATCACATTGAAGACGAAGATGAATGCATCATTGAAACAGGACAAGCAGAGACAACGATAAAACTGTATCCGAGTTCCAAAAGCAAGAAGAAAATTCGACGTCTGCAGACTAGAGGTGAACTGAGAATGAGAAGGAGGACCATTGGAGATGAGGATCTGAGTGACCAGGAGGAGGCCATGGGTGGATATGATCCAGCCATCAGACGAATGCTAGCTAAAGCAGAAAAAAGAGGAGATGTGGGTAGGAGGAAAGAGGACTCAAGAGATGGAAGTTCTGATGAAACAGAGAATGAAGAAAGTGATGATGGATGGAAGAGTAAGGGATCTTTCTCTGAAAGAGGATTCTTTCCTGCAACATCCAGCACGAGAGGAGAAGACAGACGAAGAGCTTTGAGAGAAGTAGAAAAAAGTATAGACCAATGTTTATTGAACTTAGATAATGCTTCTAGCTCACTGGAGACACAACTGAAAGAGTTGCAGACATATGAGGAGGATCTGAAAAATGAAGACACTAAAAAATCTGAAAGACAATACACATTGCGTCCAAAGAAAGGGAAATCACTTGAAAAGATGTGTCCAGTGATAGTCCGTGGACAGAATTTGGAATACAAGCCTTGGCAAAATACAGATATGTCAGATATCATGGAAAAGTTGCCTACTTTGCAAGAAGGAGCACATCCTTGGATTTCAAAATTGGAAGAGCTTCTGGTGGGAACGCAGCCAGCAATAGGTGACATAAAGAGACTTTTAGCAAATCTCCTGGGAGTTCCAGCCATGGAAGAAATTCTACAGAAAGCGGGCCTAGAACGATATGTAAGAACTGCTGTTAATGATCCAGAGCTGTTTGCTGCAATCAGAGGTCGAATGTGGAGAGCATTGAAAGATTAATTTCCAACCAATGTGCATCCTGACTATATCCTGATTGAGCCTTTGGGAGAAGATGAGAACCCGAGAGCCTATGTGTCAAGAGTCCATCAGGTATGGAGAAATGTCACAGGAAATGATCCAGATTTAAATCAGATGGAGCAGTCAATTTGCGAGCCAAATTACAGAAGGGACTACCCTTACCAGTGGGTGTCGGAAGCATGGCAAAGAGTGTCTATACAGATCATATAGCCCATCAAGTGGAGCTATATAGAAAGAAGGAACATGATCAGAAAATACAGGATGAAGAGACCCTCAGAAAGCTGAACCAAATACAATTGGTGGACAACAAGAAAAAAGAAAAGAAACAAGCTGTAGTCATACAAAGTCAGCCTCCTAATCAGCCAGGACCGCATCTGGATCAGACTCAACCTCAAGTGAGCCAGTCAGCATCAGTTGCTCCAGTGACTCCCTGGCCACAGCCAGTGTTTGGTCAGGTGCAGACATGGAGAGGAAGAAGTCAAGGAAATCTAGGAAGAGGAAGACCAGGAAGATTCAGTCTGAACTTTCAGCAGCCTCCTGAAGTGTGCTATAATTGTGGACAGTTTGGTCATTTTGCTCGTGAATGCAACCGGCCAGGAGGAAACTTCAGGGGATACTTTAGAGGAGGATTCAGAGGACAACCAAGGTCAATCAAGGGACCTGTGAACCCTTATAGGGGCCCGGAACCAGGATTCTAGGGATGCCCAGAGAACTCGTGTGGGAGGTGTCAGCTGGTAGCAATAGGGCCGGAGAGAGATCCAACAATAGAGGTGAAAATAAATAATCGACCATTGACAATGATGGCAGATAGTGGAGCTGCTTTCACCTGTATTCGGCCTGAAGATGCTATACACCTCCCCAAGTCTGGTCAGATGATTCGGACAATCGGGTTTGAGGGAGTAAAACAGCTGATTCCTCTCACAGAACCAATTGAGCTCTGCTATAAACATCTGATGACTACAATACCCATCCTGGTATCAGAACATACACCTATTGCACTTTTGGGAAGAGATGCTTTGTGCAGACTGAACTGTACAATAAAATGCACACCAGACGGCTGCCTGGTAGAAGTGCCGAGTGAAATGATTGATCAACTGATGATGAAAACAGAGACTGAAGCTTCTTCAGTATTTTGGATTGGAAATCTTAGCAAAGAATTCTTGGAACCAGCCAAGATGTGGGAGAAGTTTATTGTAGCAAACATGCCTGATGCAAAGTCTCCAGAGTATCCATTTCATTGTACACTGAAATACTTTAAGGATGCTGAACAATCAGATAGAGAACAATGGCTGAGTCATCAACCAAAGCAAGTTGAATTACGTTCATGTTGCATAATTTTGGGACCACAAGGAGCTGCTATGAAGATAGACAAAAATGATTACTTGCGTAAAGAGTTTGAGATGGGAAAAAGTGTACCACATGTGACTTTGCTGGTGTCTGAAGATTGTGAGCAGAAACAAATAGGTGAAATGATGGCAGAAGCAGAAGAAGTTGTCTTTAAACCGCTTAAAGAGAATCTTTCCATCTGGAGGAGTGAAGATCATGTTTATGGTCACAACACAGCACTGACATTGGATTTGTGAAGTCAGCTCAACCAGTGAAAGTTGAACTCCGACCAGGAACAAAACCTCCGTGAAAGCTTCAGTATCCTTTGAATGAAGAAGCAATCAAAGGGATCGAACCACAAATTGAAGGTCTTGTGAAGGCAGATGTTCTGAAGATAACACAGAATCCGCAGAGTAATACACCTTTGTTGCCTGTGAAGAAGCCAGATAACTTATCGTTTAGTACATGATTTGAGAGCAGTAAATGAAGTAGTCGCAGACTTTCCAGCAGAAGTGCCAGATCCACATGTTTTGTTAGCCCAAAATCCTCCGGATGCAAAGTATTTCACAGTATTAGATTTATGTGGAGCATTTTTTAGCGTTCCACTAAGTGTAGAAAGTCAGGGTTTATTTGGGTTTACTTACAAGGGACAATTCTATGAGTATAAGAGATTACCACAGGGATATAAACATAGTCCTCACATTTTCAATAAAGTATTGAAAGATGATTTAGTTGGGGTAGATCAGAAGTTAAAAAGTACAGTTATTCAATACATGGATGATATTCTACTTAGTGCACCAGATGAGAAATAGGTCATAAACTAAGTGTAAAGATGCACAAACTGTTGTCAAAGTTTTTGTGTAGAGAAGTCATAAGCAGGTGGGGACTTCCAGATCGAATATCCTCAGATAATGGGAAAGAGTTTGTGGATAAAACAGTGAAATTAATTTTGCAAAAATTGGGAATTAAACAGCGTCTGGGAGCTGTGTACCATCCGCAAAGTCAAGGGATTTGTGAAAAATGAATGGTGTCTTGAAAAATCGGATTGTTAAAATCTGTCAGCACACGGGGTTAAATTGGATAGCAGCACTTCCATTAGCATTAATGGTTTGTCGCTCAAGTGAGCTGCGTGATTTACACATGACTCCTCATGAGTTGATGACAGGCAGACGAATGCCAACGCCATGTTTGCGTACAAGTGGGAAAGGTCCAAGTTTAGCTCTTTTAGAAGATGATATGAGAGCATATGTTTCATACTTAGCTAATTTACATAAAAGAATATCCACATACGTTTCAGAAAAGCAAAGAAAAGAGGAGGAGCAGGAGAGGCTGGATGAGCAAAGGATGAATACAGTGCAGCCTGGAGACAAGGTGTTTGTAAAGGTATTTAGAAGAAAATGGTATAACGAACGCAGAGATAGACCTTTTGAAGTTGTTCGCAGTACTGGAACGGCAGTTCAAGTCAAGGGGTCTCCAACGTGGTATCATTTATCTCACTGTGTTAAAGCACCAAGTGAAGAGGAGCCTTTCTCAAAGGGAGGTGAGGTTGCAGGTTCAGGAGGACCAAAAGAACATGAGGGAGAAGAGGTTGAAAATAACATGCAAGAAACAAATCAGAGTAGATCTCCTGAAGAGGAGATTGTCCCTGGTTTGGATGATGCTGATGACTCTGTGTATATTTCTGACGATGCCAGACATGACACAGCAGATTGTAAACGAGACAAAAGGTTTGGAGAAGTTGAATTTCAATATGTCCCAGAAACAGCAGGTCCCATTCCAGAAAGCAGTAATTCCATTTCAAAACAGTTCAGAGACTTGGATCAAGAAAAGAGTCAAAGACCAGTTCGGAAAAAGGTTAGACCTAAACGGTATGAGAACTAAAGAGAATGAAACTTTAAAGAATTTTACTTTTCCAGTGTCAAAAGTTAGTGAGGGGGTAAATGGATCACATCTAACTACACTAATGCCTTTGATAATTTCAACAACGTCATCACCTTTCAAGACAGTGGTTAAAGCTAAATTAGGTAAAGCAGTTCATCTTCCCTGTAAATGTGGAAGATTTAATACAGGGAGTAATAGTCCTCCTGAGTGGAAAAATAGTCGTGGTGAAAAAGTGGTGTTAACAGGACCTGAAGTTGATCATTTGCCTCATGACCAGAGAAAGTATCTTTTGTTTAATGCCTTTAGGTGGTTCAGAGTTAGAGATGATTGTTCAATTCTTTTACGTAATGTTACATGGGAAGATCAAGGGGAATACACTTGTACTTATTTGGAACCAGAGCTTAAGTTTGTGCCATTTCAAAATGTGTGGAGAGAAGGGTACATAACTCGTACAGTGATAGTGATGATAAAAGACCAGAGTCCTATTGAAGTTTTTACATCTATTAAAAGAGTTCAGGACCAAACCACTATGGCAATGACTTTAAAGGTTACTAAAGAACAAATTAAGCCAATTACTTTAGCTCCAGAAATAAGTAAAGGAAATAATGTAACTAATCAGATTACTACTTTAGATATGCCATTAAAAGAGATGAATAGCACTACACTGCCAATGATGACTTCTGCTTCGGGTACATCTGAAACTAGCACAACTGTTGAAAATGGAAAAATAACAAGATCACATAATGTTGTAAAAGTAACCCAGACTCCAGAAGTAATGTCCTTTCCATTGCAGAAGGAAGTAAACATAACACAGGGTCCAGAGTTAAATATGGAGCATAAAGTGAATATCAGTCAAGTGACTTTTGAAGCTAGAAACCCAATGGAAGACATGGATTCAAAGGGTTTAGTAACCACTGAGAAAATCACTTTAGAAGGGCAGAGAGAGTTTTTTGATTTTGACTGGACATCTGAAAAAATGACTGACCATTACCATGCATTACAGAAAAGAGAAGCAAAATGGAAAGCATATGGATTTGATTCTTCAGTGTTACAAATCACAGACCCATGGGCATCTAGAAATTTATGGTTTTAGCAAATAACCCATTCCGTAAGAATGAGTACGATGTTGACTGGTCAATGAGTGGTGAAAGTTCCATCACCAAGCACATGGCCATCAATTTTAAAGACAGTACCAGAACCACTGCATGCTATGTGTCAATCTTATGCTTTATCGTGGTTAATATATCAGCAAAACTCTGAAGAAGATATAATAATGGCTTTATCAGTGCATTTGTTTAGACCTAGATTAAATTGTACTTGGTTGATGAAGTTACCATATGTGAATTTCCTTAATCAGCATGAAAATATACTGACAGCACGGCCTGATGCGATGGAAGTAAAATCTGTGAAGACTAAAGACTGTTTTTGTTCCAATGATACTCACAATGGACAGGGGATGTTTATGGGAATATCTGATTGTGCTCGTTATGAATTTTGATGAATTTTAAAGAGCCTAAACCTAAGGATGTTTTGTTTAAAGTGAATTTACATACACCAGATAGGAAACTGAGTAGAACATTAATGGTGCGGTATGACATTTTGCCTGTAAATGTGACTATAGGAAATTTTAAGGATATTTGGTGGGTTTGTGGAGATAAAGCATACATATTTCTACCATATGGGTTGACAGGCTGTTGTTATATGGCAACATTAAAGCTTCCTTATGAGGTTTATACTCTCCAAAAAGTTGAAGCAACTGATGAAGGGAATTCTGAAGGTAATTCTGTGAGAAGAAAGAAAAGGGAAATGGCTCAATTTCATAACTTGGAAGCATATCATTGGAGAATCAGTATAGGAGAAAAATGGGGTATAGGATTATTCCCATGGTATGGTGTGACATTTTTAGCGGATCATACAGATAATATTACGTACACTTTACAAGGGTTTGCTAATGAAACAATAAGAAGGTTTCAGTATTTGTCAAATACTCAAAAAAGTCACAGATTAACATTGTTGAGACATGACATGGCTCTGGATTACATTTTAGCTAAGCAAGGGGGTTTATGTGTGGCTTTGAATCTAACTGGGGATGCCTGTTATACTTTGATTCCGGATAATACGGATAATATGACTAGTGTTATAGAAGCATTGAAGCATATAAGGGAGGCGTTTGGTCCATCAAAAGGAGCTGGATGGTCTGTGAATGCTTGGTTATTGGAGAAATTAGGACCACTAGGAGCAATGTTGGCTCAAGTTTTTGGAGCAGCTCTTTTAGCAGTGTGTATAATGTTTTGTTTTTGTACACTGTTGTTAACTTGTGCGAAAGCTATGATTTTGAAATGGGTTGGAGTTGTAATGCCTGGAAATCATGTACAGATGCCATTATTAAGTAGAACCGACTCAGACAAACATGAGGAGGAAATGTTGGAAAACAACCTGGTAGAAAGATATCCATTTTGAATATCCACTATTATATATTTTTCTATTCACTTATGACATTATCTTTTATTCTGTTAGGTTTATTATTTAGTAATCAAGTATAAAGATTGTAGGATGAAGTATACACTGTAGCTTATAAAACGTATTAATCCATTAATGTTACTTTTATTAAAGTTTTATTTGATGTTTATTTGCATCTGTCATTTTTGCAAAAGATACTGGCTGTTGTTTCTTTCTTCCAGAAAGAAAAGGGGGGAAGATCACTGTAAGGGAGGATGGCTGTTCGAGATTCCTGAAATGCTACAGGGATCCAAAATCTCAAAAGAGGACAATAAAACAGAAGGACTTTGAAACAGAATGGTGAAGACTTGCTGAAGCTCAATATGTCATCAACATCACATCAGAAGACAAAATTGCTGAAAAGACAATATTATGTCATATGTTTCTATTGAATTGTTTATTATTAGTAATTTTTGATAGTGATAAACCATTATATGAGTGATATTAAAAATTGTAACAACTGTTTATTATGAAGACTTATAGACTGATGAAATGTAATCTGTGTAAGTGTATTGAAATCTCAGAGTTTTTTTTTTGTTTTTTTGTATTTTCTTTGGAGCCTCTGTGAACACGTTTCAGGAGAAAATAAGGACAAAGAAAGGAGGACTGACCTCACCACAGATTTAACTTTAAGATCTGTGCTTATGTTATTTTCTTCCACATGTGAAATGGACCTCAGATGCTGCCACGCAGCACAACCTCAGTGTTGCCCTGGTGTAGAGTGGATCAGACACAGCAGTGCTGCTGAAGCTTTTAACCCCCTCAGGTCTGGACTGAACACCCAGCCGACAGCGTCCTGTGTCCTGTGATGAGCTACTGTCTCTGACTTTACATCTACCAGGTGGACCCTCGAGTTAAGGGCGGACAGTGAGTGGTCACAGTGTTTAAAACCCAGAGGCACCGTAGTGTCTAATAATACATCAAATATATAAATGTATGCACACTTTTTAAAAATATAGTAAATTACCCCTTTAAACCTCAGTCGTCTGGTTCCATTCACAACCACTGTGAACAATTCCCTCCCTCCAGCTCCACTCTAAATGACTGCACTGACCGTATTTAACCATCTTATTCTATACATTTCAGACAGCAGGTAAATATCAGCACCACTGAGAACAATCCCCACCCCCTAGACACACACACAGACAGAAATTAACGTTAAAACACTGTAAATGACTGTGTAATATCTTTAAAAAAAGATTTAATCCAGACATTTCTAAACTTGATGGAAACCCCCTTTAATATCTTCACAACCACTCCATCTCTGGAACAGAGCATTTCACACCAAATATCCATTAGGCTGTCGGACCCTGTACGTTTGTTTACATCGTAACCGATTAAAGGTGCACTAGGCAGTTTCAGTGCAGTGCCCGGGCGTGTAGTTGTAATTCACCTCGCTGGCCGCCAGAGGTCGCACATCCTCAGTTCTAAGCAACCACCACGCACCAAAAGGAGAACCACTGTGAGTCAGGTTTCTCAGAACCTGTTCACGCAGTTGGTCAAATATATCTATTTTTAATAATGATCTCCGAATTTACAGTTTATTTGAACGAGTTAGAAATAGAAGGGAATGCGCAATGCACCTTTAATTAAGGGAGGAATTTTCAAACCCAGTAGGGTTCTCCTGTAAAAGAGGGATGATCCCTATTCTTTATTCTCTCTACCCCACCCCCCTCCCCCTAATCTCTGCTCCTCACACATTCAACACCATATCACCCACTATTCCCTAGTTTACTACAATACTCCCTTCTCTTTACCCCCCAGCCCTACTCTACTCACTAATCCTTAAACTTGCTCATTATTGTTGACCAACAGCTTCATATTCATACTTCATTTGTACTCATTAGAACTTAAATGTCGAAATAAAATAGCCTAAACTTTAATTTTTGAAAAACGGTGGAGTTCTCCTTTAAATAACCGTTAGACAGACCCCAGTAGAAGAGCCCAGACGTCTGGTTACCATTAGGGACCATCACTTCCACTTCTTCCTCTCGTAAACGTTTATAAAACAGAAGCGCCGAGGTGGACTCCCCTTCTGTGATTTCGTTTAAAAACTGGAGGATTTTCTGCTCCTCTTCTCCGTCTCCGCGGCTCAGAAGCTCCTCAAAACATTTGGGTTCGGGCAGAAAAAGTGCCGCGCAGACTCGGTCTCGGAGCCATTCCACTCTTGGGTCGTCGAGGGCCATATCTTACAAAGAAGGATAAAAAGGTTTTCTCCTCTGAGAAATAAGAGAACGCCGTTCACATAGTCTCTATGTTCATAGAGAAAGAAAGCGCTTAGCTTTAGCAACGGAGGCAACTCAAAGTTTGACATTGCCATGACAACCACCATGTGCTCAAACTTACTCCCTCCTCCCTAAACACTACTCCCTCCTCCCTAAACACTATTCCTTACACCTTAAACACTACTCCCTCCTCCCTAACACTATTCCTTACACCTTAAACACTACTCCCTCCTCCCTAAACACTATTCCTTACACCTTAAACACTACTCCCTCCTCCCTAAACACTATTCCTTACACCTTAAACACTACTCCTTACACTCTAAACACTACTCCCTCCTCCCTAAACACTATTCCTTACACCTTAAACACTACTCCCTCCTCCCTAAACACTATTCCTTACACCTTAAACACTACTCCTTACACTCTAAACACTACTCCCTCCTCCCTAAACACTATTCCTTACACCTTAAACACTACTCCCTCCTACCTAAACACTATTCCTTACACCTTAAACACTACTCCTTACACTCTAAACACTACTCCCTCCTCCCTAAACACTATTCCTTACACCTTAAACACTACTCCCTCCTACCTAAACACTATTCCTTACACCTTAAACACTACTCCTTACACTCTAAACACTACTCCCTCCTCCCTAAACACTGTTCCTTACATCTTAAACACTACTCCTTACACTCTAAACACTACTCCCTCCTCCCTAAACACTATTCCTTACACCTTAAACACTACTCCTTACACTCTAAACACTACTCCCTCTTCCCTAAACACTATTCCTTACACCTTAAACACTACTCCCTCCTCCCTAAACACTATTCCTTACACTTTAAACACTACTCCATCCATCCATCCATCCATTATCCACCGCTTATCCGGGTCCGGGTCGCGGGGGAAGCAGTCGGAGCAAAGAAACCCAGACCTCCCTCTCCCCAGCCACCGCCTCCAGCTCCTCCAGGGGTATACCGAGGCGTTCCCAGGCCAGTCGAGACAAGTAGTCTCTCCAGCATGTTCTTGGTCTGCCCCGGGGCCTCCTCCCCGTTCGACATGCCCGGAACACCTCACCAGGAAGGCGTCCAGGAGGCATCCGAACCAGATACCCGAACCACCTCAACTGGCTCCTCTCGACGTGGAGGAGCAGCGGCTCCACTCCGAGTCTCTCCCGGATGTCCGAGCTCCTAACCCTGTCTCTAAGGGAGAGTCCAGACATCCTGCGGAGAAAACTCATTTCAGCCACTTGTACCCGCGATCTCGTTCTTTCGGTCACTACCCAAAGCTTGTGGCCATAGGTGTTGGGACGTAGATTGAATGGTAAATCGAGAGCTTTGCTTTTCTGCTCAGCTCTCTCTTCTTACTGCTGACGCTGCACCGATCCGCCTGTCAATCTCACGCTCCATCTTTCCCTCAGTCGTGAACAAGACCCCGAGGTATTTAAACTCCTCCACTTGAGGCAGGATCTCACTTCCAACCTGGAGAGAGCACTCCACCCTTTTCCGACTGAGTACCATGGACTCGGACTTGGAGGTGCTGATCCTCATCCCTATCGCTTCACACTCGGCTGCAAACTGGTCCAGCAAGAGCTGGAGGTCCCGGCTCGATGAAGCCAACAAGACCATATCATCTGCAAAAAGCAGACATGGGATCCTGAGACCACCAAACCGGACACCCTCCGCCACTTGGCTACGCCGAGAAATTCTGTCCATAAAAATTGTGAACAAAACCGGTGACAACGGGCAGCCCTGACGGAGTCCAACTCCGACTGGAAACCAGTCGGACTTACTGCCAGCCATACGAACCAGACTCCTGCTCTGTTTGTACAGGGACTGGATAGCTCGTAACAAAGAGCCCAGTACCCCATACTCCCTGAGCACCCCCCACAGAATACCCCGAGGGACACGGTCGAATGCCTTCTCCAGATCCACAAAACACATGTAGACTGGTTGAGTAAACTCCCATGCACCCTCCAGGATCCTAGCGAGGGTAAAGGGGTGGTCCTGTGTTCCACAACCGGGGCGGAATCCGCATTGTTCCTCCTGGATCCGAGGTTCAACTATCAGTCAGACTCTCTTCTCCAGTACCCCGCATAGACCTTACCGGGGAGGCTGAGGAGTGTGATCCCCCTATAGTTGGAACACACCCTCCGATCCCCCTTTTTAAAAAGGGGAATCACCACCCCAGTCTGCCAGTCCAGAGGCACTGCCCCCGATGTCCACACGATGTTGCAAAGGCGTGTCAACCAGGACAGCCCCACAACATCCAGAGCCTTGAGGAACCCGGGGTGAACCTCATCCACCCCCGGGGCCCTACCCCCAAAGAGTTTCCCTACCACCTTGGCCACTTCAGCCCCAGTGATAGACGAGCCCCCCCGGGGTTCCCAAGCTCTGCTTCCTCTGTGGAAGACGTGCTGATGGGATTGAGAAGATCCTCGAAGTATTCCTTTCACCGTCTGGTGACGTCCCCAGTCGAGGTCAACAGTTCCCCACCCCCACCATATACAGTGTTGGTGGAAAACTGCTTTCCCCTCCTGAGTCGCCTGATGGTTTGCCAGAAACTTCTTGGAGCCGACCGAAAGTCGTTTTCCATGTTCTCACCGAACTCCTCCCACACCCGAGTTTTTGTCGGCTGCCTCCAGAGTACCCTGAGCCAACCAGGCTCGATAGGACTCTTTCTTCAGCTTGACAGCCCCGGGGTGTCCACCACCGAGTGCGGGGATTGCCACCCCAACAGGCACTGACAACCTTGCAGCCAAAGCTCTGTTCAGCCGCCTCAACAATGGAGGTCCGGAACATGGCCCACTCGGACTCAATGTCACCAGCCTCCCCCGGGATGCAGTCGAAGCTCTGCTGGATGTGGGAGTTGAAGATCTTTCTGACAGGTTCCTCTGCTAAACGTTCCCAGCAAACCCTCAGCACACGTTTGGGCCTGCAAGGTCTGTCCGGCATCCTCCCCCGCCATTTGATCCAACTCACCACAAGGTGGTGATCAGTTGACAGCTCAGAGCTTCTCTTCACCCGAGTTTCCAGAACATATGGCCGCAGGTCAGATGATACGACTATAAAGTCGATCATCGAAATGCGGCCTAGGGTATCCTGATGCCAGGTGTACTTGTGGACACCCTTATGCTTGAACATGGTGTTCGTAATGGACAAACTGTGACGGACACAGAAATCCAATAACTGAACACCACTCGGGTTCAGATCAGCGGGGCCATTCCTCCCAATCACGCCCCCCGAGGTCTCACTGTCATTACCCACGTAAGCGTTGAAGTCCCCCAGCAGAACAATGGAGTCCCCAGAATGAGTGTTCTAAACACTACTCCATCCTCCCTAAACACTACTCCTTACACCCTAAACACTACTTCCTCCTGAAGATAAAAATGTTTCTTTGGACCATTCTCAAAGTATTTAAAATTTACCAACTAATGAGAAAATAACAAAAAGGTCCAAAATACACTCTCCCTCTTCGGGGGAGGCATGTCCGTTACGAGAGAGTCGCAGACACCAGTCGAGTGAAGTTCAAAGCAAATCAAAGTATTTATTTACCAAAATACTGGATCCAGGAGAATTCACACATTGAGAACAGTCTAATACCCCTCCCAAGTGAAAATTCTGACCTCCCATCATCTGACTCAAAACGTTATACCCATGATGACGTATAGCCTGGTGGTGAGGCGTTTCTGGCTGATTAGCGTATATTAATATGCATGATTTCACGTGTTAGTACTCAGCTCTTCACGTGCAATATTCAGGTGCCTGTTGTGACCCTGAAGACATTCTTTATCTGGTCAGGCTGACCATGGGCCTCTCTTCTCAGCACTTTTTCCCTAGAGACTAAAATTTAGGGAGTTAGAAATACACTTCAAGGCCACAAACAGAAGCTACAGATCAGCGCCTCCGTGCCCAACACTATGATGTCAGTGTGTTACAATCCTGGAGTGCACATCCGTTCAAGGTTAGACCTTAAGAATTAAAACTGTGTGTAAATATCAAGTTATCATGCCATATAGTGAAGTTAGCTTATAATATGTTTTGAGGAGTAATTATCATATGAGTTAGTGGTGCAGAATCAAGCAAAAATGTTTAACTACATGTGTAAGTAATTCATAATGTAAATACTGGTTAGTCATTCATATACATGCATATAGGGTACAGGATTTCACACAATGAGTATGTAGTTATAAATGCTAATTTAACTAATCATCATTTAAGGATATTTGTCAACAAACACAAAGTAATAAAATTGTTTTCTACAACAATTCCCCCTTTTGACCTGTCCAACTGACAGGTCAATACATTTAGATAAATGGTAAACAATTAATGTTAGATTGGTCTGCCTAGGTCACCCCCGGTTTGGCGAGTGACCTAGGTAGAGCGTGATGGCAGATTGTGGTGGTAGCGGGCAATTACACCACTCCTGTTAGGAGTGGACACCTCTGTCCTACCACTCACCCTCTGGACTAAGAGATTACAATGAGCCCTATATGTGTATGTGTTAAAGTGTATTCTTCATCCGTTGGTAGGGATCTGCGCTGGGGGCAAGGATAGACTTTCCTTGTCGTGCCCCTGCCTCAGGGGATTATTCTGCCCCTATGTTGGTTGAGGCTGCTTGATCAGCCTCTTCTGAGGTGTTGTTTTCCTTCAGTGAATGTTTGATGTTAGGTGTCGGTGCGGCTCTGCACTGTGTGAGGTGGTACCACTATAAGCCTTTACCCTTCAGCCGGACTGCACAACTGGTTCTCTCTGTCACCTGGTAGGGTCCTGTCCAGCGAGGTTCGTACCACTTCCGCTTGATGACCTTCAGGAGGACCCAGGGTGAGACTGTCACTTCTGGATCCTTCTCCTCCGTTTCTTCTCCTTCTCTCCTTTCCTGCACCTGTATAGAGAAATCTTTACAAACAGCTTTTAGTTCTTCATATAGCTGTCGGTACTCTGCTTGACGTGGTTTCTGTGGGGACGCAAGCGCATTGTTGGTGCCCGGAAATGGCATGCCTCTCACTAATTCAAAAGGAGTAAATCCTATAGTTCTATTTACTGAACTACAGACACTAATTAAAGCAATTGGAAGGGCCTCAAGCCAATTCATGCCTGTGGCCAGTTTAATTTTTGCTAATTTGGTTTTCAAAGTTTGATTCATCCTCTCCACCTGACCTTGTGAGGCAGGATGATACACACAACCATAGCTATGGCGCAGCCCCAATGACTGCTCCACCCACTGCAGTGTTTTACTCGTGAAATGACTCCCGTTATCTGAAAAAATGTTTTTCTAGGAAACCCATAGTTCGGAATCCAACAATCAATCAGAAACTTACAGACTGATTTTACATCTTCCCTCAGAGTGGGGAGTGCCTCCACCCACCCCGAGAATCTATCTACAACGACCAGGAGATATCTATATCTCCTAATGGGGTCAATCATATCTGTGTAATCCATTTGAATCTCATGTCCATGATAATCTGGCAATGGAAACCTTCCTGGAGCTAGTTTAAATGCTTTTGCTACATTCTGAGTGTTACAAATCTGACATTTAGTGATGCGATCAACCACTAATGCTGACATGTATTGGTGCCACCATTGTTTTAGATTTTCCAGTGTTTTGTTGTTTTCCTATATGTGCCACTTCTAATGCTGAAATTACTGCTAGCAGTTCTGCGTTCCCCCTTTTTCTGAAACAGTACACCATTAATCACAGTGTCTGTTTCAGAAACATCCATGTAAAAACGTAGTGAATAGTCATATCTGGCTAAGTCAACTGCAACTGATAAGGTTTGTTTAACGTCTATAAACGCCTGTACCGACTCCACCGTCCAATTCAGCTTACCAGACAAATTTCTCATCCCTATAAATTTCACCATGTCCCTAAAAGGTTATGTTCGTCCGACAAAGTCAGTAATGTATTGTCTGCTGTAACCAGTCAGTTCTAAAAATGCTAACATGTCTTACACAGTCTCTGGTTTTGTGGTTATATTGGGCAATCCAAATTGGTTGTGTAATATTCATACAAAAATAGACAAATGTCTGATTAGTCTATCATACATCATCTGGTCCTGTGGACCACAATGTGTCAGGTAGTGATGCTAATAATACCTCCATCTGTAGATAATCACAGTCCTCACAACCATGGTGTCTAGGCAGCAATTGATGGTGCAATGTGACTAAGATTGGTGAGTTATCAGTGATGTGATATGTCTATGTTGACTTTGAAAACATGACACCAGGCAGCTAGGTCCAGACCCAATCCGTGGCCTCATTTGCTCTTTTTACCATAGGGCCCAACTGCTTGGCCTCCTGTCTCTGATGGAGAGCT
This sequence comes from Hoplias malabaricus, assembly GCF_029633855.1. NCBI lineage: Eukaryota > Metazoa > Chordata > Actinopteri > Characiformes > Erythrinidae > Hoplias > Hoplias malabaricus. The sequence goes on from NC_089819.1 coordinate 27,680,913, forward strand.
AGTGAAATGTGTGGTGCCGCCTTGTCAGACAGTTTTTACCAATAATGTTGTTGTGGTGTTAGTGAAACAGGAGATGCCACCCCTTCAGGACCCACATAAATCCCTGTGGTATCAACCGACCACTGTGTGCCCTCTAATTCTGTTTGAAAAGAAATTCATAATAAGTTAAATCTCCCCCTACATCATAGAACAGGGTGACACGGAATGGGTCGTCGGAGGAACATAAAGTGCCATGGCTGTAATCCAAGGCGACCACTGTTGTAACAAGTCAATTAGTGGTGGTGACTAGACCGTCTGTCCAGTCACTAAACCCCCGTAAATGTCTACCGACTCATCCTGCTGAGGTCTCATCAGGTGTGCGGGTAATACTGTGTTGATGGCTGACAATGTGGCTCCCGTGTCTGCCAGAAAAGTGATTTTGGAGGCCCCCACAGTTAATGACAGCATGGGTTCTGCCCTGGCCCTGCTGTCCTGGTGCTCCTCTGGGCCCTGTCAATGTCCACCCCACGGCTCCATGCTGTATTGGCCAGCAGGGTGATAGTTCCGGTTTTGGTGCGGCCTGTGGGTGTAGTGCCTGGTGTGGATAGCTGGTGTCAGTAAAGAGTGGTGCCTTCCATTGTGCTGCCCAGTGATCCAAAGCTCCACATCTTAGGCAAGCCCCGGTCTGGTGGTGGACCCTGCCCCTCCACCTACCATTACCCCGCCACCTGCCCCATGAGTAGGGCTGATATGGGAAATATGAAATTAGTCCATAATTATACGGTGGGTTTTGTGGTGGCCCTGTTTGGGTTGGCATATATGTTTGTGTGTTCATGTATGTTTGTGGTGGTTGATTGAATGTTTGTGGTACTGCAGTCATAGGCATCATGGTGTCAGACCTTGTTTGCTTTTTATTATCATTAATATATTTCCTGGCTTCTGCTAGTATAAAAGTTAGTAGGTCCCTTTGTAACTTAACTGTCTCCTTGTCTTTATTATCTAATTTTTAATGGTACATATTTATATGTTCCTGTACTAGTGGCCACTAATGGAAGCATAGTGCCGACCTTAATGTCAGTCCTATATCTGTCAGGCGGGTGTCGGTGTCTAGTGCTTCTTCTCAAAATGTCTGTTTTGTCTGAGGTGTGCATGTCGCGTTCTAAAGTCTGTTGTTTTAATTCCAATTGTCTCTTTTCTTCTAATATGAGGTTTTCCATGATACGCAATGTATGGTTCAAATCAGTCATCCGTCTATCACCACATCGTCCGTTTGCACTGTCCTCATCATCTGCTATATGTCCGTCATCATGGTCAGAGTCATCATCAGTTGTGACATGGCCCTCTAAATCTGCTTTAATCCTAATGTTTTGTTTAGTTTTTCGTGGCATCTGGTTATTAAATGGTGTTTTCAGTGTTTGTTTATGGTGAAGGCGCGGTTTATCCTGTTCTATATAATTTCCCGTGGTATCTATAATGTCAGAACAGTCGGTGTTAATATTTGTGTGTGCAATTAAAATTGACTCTCGTGGCCTCCGCAATTCAAAAAGATTTTCTGTGTGTGCGCTTGTGTGTCTCTGTGTGCTGCCTGCTCACAGAGCCCAGCCCCTCCCGTCTGTGTCTGCGTTTGTGTGTGTGTCTCTGTAAACTCACTGTGCCCGAGTCTACACTGAAGACAGGCAGGATGGTGTCAGCTGGTGGGACGTGGCCTATGTTGTATGGCGGAGGCGGGGCAGTAGCCCCCTCCCCCTTGTGTTTTGTATACGGACCTGGTGTCCTGTGTGTATTTTTAGCCCACGTTTCAAATCTCTGTAGCACACTTTTGTGCACAATATCCCGCTTTTCCAAATATATTTCTCCCTGTTTTAATCCCTCATTTATTATTTCAATTTGTTTTACAAACAATTTCCATTCCCAATTCCCCACGCCGTAAATGGCGTTTAATTCATTATGTAAGTCTCTACTAGTAGCCATAATGTCTGTAAGGAGCTGATTAAAAAATTGGACCTTACCTGAATTGGTCTTCGTTCCAGTTCACCCTTTAATTGCAAATCAATTCAGAGTGATTGAGTCCGCCTTAGTTCATATAAAATAAAAAGTTCAAAGTTTTACAGTCAAGTTTACAAACTCAGCCAATAAAAGCAGAACCTCCTCAACCTTGTGAATAATTTCACAGATGGATAGAAAACATAAGCTTGTCTTCAAACACAGTATTGAATTTAAAAGCAAGTGAAGCCTAATTTACATGAAGTATGAAACCGACCCACGGACCGAAAAAGCTCTTTAGTCAGACGCAAATAACACGCCAATATATGAAATAGGATTTGTAATAAACAGAAAAAAAAAAAAACAAAGACTATATTTTAGATAACTGAACACATCAGTCAACAAGCCACCATCGTGCCTATTATGTAGAGTATCAATTTCCAACCGAACAAAACAAACATCATCAGCACACCATCAATAAGCAGTCAAACTACAAGATATATTATAAAAAGTGAAAACAAAATTTTGAGAACTACAGAAATAGCAAGTTACAAAATATTTAATGATTAACAAAAAGTTCAAACCGAGGCAGAAAATAAATTTTTAGACAAACTACCATAGGATAAACATTTGTTTACAATAAGCAGTAAACAAAATACCAAATATATTTTATCTACCACAAATCTAAATTAACAATATCAAAGAAACCAGATTCAAAATTAGAGCAAGTGTTCAATTAACAATTTTCCCTTTAATTCCCGTGTTTAAACCTTACAGTTTCCCCAATTTATCATATTAATTACTCAGCTTTACACCTTGCTCTCCTTTCACCTATTCTCAACCTCTAAAAACGTCTTTCTGGAGCTCATTGACTATATTTTCTTAATGTATAGTCTCCAAGAAAGCTCATTTAATTAACTTTATATATTTTGTTTTAAAACGTCTTCTGTTCAGGCTCATTGTCATAAATAAACAAACCCCTCATTTTATTGAGGTTCATATTCTTTAAATAACTGTCCTTGAACGAAGCTCATAATCGTTACCATTACAAATATCTTTCCCTATTAATTTCTAAATCATTCATGCTTTATCACCTTTCCCCACTTTCTTTAAACACTCTCGAAACACTTACGAAAACTCTCTCTCTGACACTCAAGGCAGAGATGTCCTTTCCCCACTTTTCTTTAAACACACCCACAAAAAATTCATGGCTTTTTACAGCCCATGGAGAAACTACTTCTCCCCACACACAAGCAACCACAGAAGAAAGGGGGTTGATCAGTCCCCTACTTTCTCCTTTTTCCCCCCCAAAAAAAAAAAAAAAATTCTTTCAGCTGACACCCGCACACAGTTACAGACAAGGGACAAAGTTATAAGATGGAAAAAGGGAGGGGTGAGACACACACACTCAGCTGACACATACACACACACAGCAAGACACTCCTCTATCGAGCAAAAACATACACAACAGTCATGTAAACAGCCTCTAACAATAACACAAGCTCTTAAAACAGAGATAAAACATGAATACACAATCAAATTCCATTAAAATACACACCAAAACCAAGTGTAAATAGCTTAAACCTTTATAAAACCTGCGGGAACAAACATCCGCTACCGATATACCATAAATCTCATTTAAATCCACAATAACCCATGGTGGGAACAGCATCCACCTTTATAAAACCTGCGAAAATATGATTATACTTCAGGGCAGACCACGCCCACGGACGGCCTTTTTCCGACCGAGCAATTATCTCGACACCTCGTCAGGTCCGAGGGGGGCACGCCAGCTCCCAGTCCCAGTTATTCTTAAATTCCATAATTAATTTTCCAAACAATCAACCCCAAATGTATAAACTGATAAAAAATTATAAAAACATATTTAAAATAAATTGATTTGCTCAATACCCCACTCCGGACCGCCTTCGGGGCTCCACACCACTCTAATTTAAAATGTCCAATATGCAGAATTTGAATAAAACAGGGTCTGCACACCCACCTTAGTATGTTGAGGCCGCGAGTGGAAAGTAGTCCGAAGTTGTCCGGTCTGGACCTCCCGCACGTCGGGGGTCACCAATTTGAAGATAAAAATGTTTCTTTGGACCATTCTCAAAGTATTTAAAATTTACCAACTAATGAGAAAATAACAAAAAGGTCCAAAATACACTCTCCCTCTTCGGGGGAGGCATGTCCGTTACGAGAGAGTCGCAGACACCAGTCGAGTGAAGTTCAAAGCAAATCAAAGTATTTATTTACCAAAATACTGGATCCAGGAGAATTCACACATTGAGAACAGTCTAATACCCCTCCCAAGTGAAAATTCTGACCTCCCATCATCTGACTCAAAACGTTATACCCATGATGACGTATAGCCTGGTGGTGAGGCGTTTCTGGCTGATTAGCGTATATTAATATGCATGATTTCACGTGTTAGTACTCAGCTCTTCACGTGCAATATTCAGGTGCCTGTTGTGACCCTGAAGACATTCTTTATCTGGTCAGGCTGACCATGGGCCTCTCTTCTCAGCACTTTTTCCCTAGAGACTAAAATTTAGGGAGTTAGAAATACACTTCAAGGCCACAAACAGAAGCTACAGATCAGCGCCTCCGTGCCCAACACTATGATGTCAGTGTGTTACAATCCTGGAGTGCACATCCGTTCAAGGTTAGACCTTAAGAATTAAAACTGTGTGTAAATATCAAGTTATCATGCCATATAGTGAAGTTAGCTTATAATATGTTTTGAGGAGTAATTATCATATGAGTTAGTGGTGCAGAATCAAGCAAAAATGTTTAACTACATGTGTAAGTAATTCATAATGTAAATACTGGTTAGTCATTCATATACATGCATATAGGGTACAGGATTTCACACAATGAGTATGTAGTTATAAATGCTAATTTAACTAATCATCATTTAAGGATATTTGTCAACAAACACAAAGTAATAAAATTGTTTTCTACAACAATTCCCCCTAAACACTATTCCTTACACCTTAAACACTACTCCCTCCTCCCTAAACACTACTCCTTACACCCTAAACACTACTCCCTCTTCCCTAAAATCCTACTCCCTCCTCCCTAAACACTATTCCTTACACCTTAAACACTACTCCCTTATCTCTAATCACTGTAGTGGAGTATGGACCGGATAACGAGATGAAAAGTCAAATGAGGAAATGAAAAGTTTTGAATTAAAACTTTTTCATTCTGACCAGGACCTTCGTCTGGTCCCGAATCCAACATTCCACAGGATTGTGTGTGTGTCTGCGACCAAATTAACATTCCACAAACCGCGGGGGGACAAAGACCCCGCAGCCCCCCACACACACGCACGCACATGAGATCTAACATCAAAGACGGGAGCGGGACACTTTCCAGCGACACCTGGCCCCCGGTCCCCTTCCTCTCTTCAGGAACTAAAGATAACACGTTTATAATGCTTCTAAGAAACAGGAACCTCAAACAAAGAGGGGAGTTATAATCCCGTTTTATGACGAAGTGGCACCTCAATGGCTCTCGTTATCTCCCACGGGAATCAGCAGATGGTTAGAAGGGGTGACCTCGGTTTGAACCCCCGTTGACTCATCCACACCGAACCAACGGCATGGACCAACAGCGACCCCAGGTGGACGTTTACGAAATCACGTCTCGCCTAAGGCCGTCTAAATACATGATGGACTTAATAAAAATTTAATAAGCATGTCTATGCAATATGTATTAATGTCACTCTCTGTGTCCTACGATGAACGTCCACCTTCTAATGAAATGATATGTATTACTGTTTTTATCATGAAAGGAAGTTTCTGTCTCTGATTAGAAAAACGAATTAATACTTCTAAAAATGATATTGTGAATGGGACGTAAACACAACGTACCCAAGATGAAATCTTATGTAAATGTTTGATATTAATAATCCAGGACACTCATTGTTGTATATTACTAACATGTATAAGAAATTTCAATACGCAAAATATCTATTACTTATTGTTTAAATCTCTGATTCAGCCTTCCCCCTTTCCTGTCTCATGAAGTCGATCACGTGAGCCTCGGACTCGCCACCCAATCAAAGAAAAGACACCTCCCATTAGGGCGTGACCGCGCTGGCTTAGAAAAGAAGTTCAGCTCGGCACACAGATAAGTAATGAGAGATCAGTAGAGAGACCAGTTGAGAGAACAACACAGGAAGAAGTTGAGAGAACAACACAGTTCAATAAATACAGAAAGAAGTTCGAAGTGCAGCAGTTCAGCGGTTCAGCTCAGAAGATCGGAAGCTCAACTCATCTCAACTCTTTGTCTCTCTGACTCTTAACTTCGCTTCCGCTCTGAACGCCTGCACGAGGTCTCTTTGTTTCATCTCTTCAAGCTCCAAATCTCTCCAAGCGAGACGCTTTCTCCTCTTCACGCCGACGAACGAAAACAAAGAAGAACCTTAAAAGACTTCACCAAAGCTCATAAGAGATGTCTTGAGTTAGCTAGTGTGAAAGAAATTTACAAATACATCGAGTGATTTGAATATCTTCTTTTCTTTTAATTGTGTTTTTGTTTATCGCCCATCGAAGTGATCTCATGAGTGATCAAAGTAGGTGAAACTTATTCGTGGCCAGAATAAGATATCACCCCTTTTGATTAGTTGATAGCGGATATATTAGCGTTATAAGCTGACTTCTGAGGGCATTACTTCTGGAAAACCGAGCAACGAGACGAGCTAACACTCTGAAAGAGCCACTCCACTCCGGTGAGAAACCAGCCACGGCCACAATTCTCCGAAAAGGGGAACTCTCGATCGACGCCGCCCCGCCTGAGGCCGAGAGCTTCTAACTCAACTGGGAGGGAATCTCCTTCACAAGCGGGTCTGTCTTTCACGACGTGGGAACGACGAGAAACAACCCCAGAACACGGAGGTTAAAACAGCAGGACGCGACGGCTCGGTGAAACGGCAAACGAGTAAGCTAGCTCAATTCTCACATTTTCCAGGAGCTGATGCCTGATTAAGTCCCTTTATAATTTATACGTAATAGAACCTCAATTAGCAACATTTTATTCACAAGTCACAGTGCCTAGCTTATCTTTAAAGTCAAATCGGTTTCCCCTGTGTTGATGCCGTGAGATTACAAGGTTATGCTATGTTAATTAAATATCTTTCCTCTTATTAATAAAACTTTCATTATTTGAAATTACAGTGTGTACAGTTTGTTCATTAAAATTCCTGAAAATCCTGAAGAACTCACTTAGCTTGACTATCATTCATTCTCAAACTAATTAGTAACGTTTTAATTGTTTAAGCCAATTATAAACTTTAATTGCTATCATTAGTCAAATATCGGTAATTATAAGAGTTTGAATAAGGTCAACGCTATAAAAACAATATATAAATATATATTTCAAATATATATTCACATAGGTATCACGGTGTATATAAAAAAAATATACACTACATCACTACTCCCACCTCACTAAACACTACTCCCTCCTCCCTAAACACTATTCCTTACACCTTAAACACTACTCCATCCTCCCTAAACACTACTCCTCACACACTAAACACTACTCCCTCCTCCCTAAACACTACTCCATCCTCCCTAAACACTACTCCATCCTCCCTAAACACTACTCCATCCTCCCTAAACACTACTCCTTACACCCTAAACACGACTCCCTTATCTCTAATCACTACTCCCTCCTCACTAAACACTACTCCCTCCTCCCTTAACACTGATCCTTACACCTTAAACACTACTCCATCCTCCCTAAACACTACTCCGTACACCCTAAACACTACTACCACCCCCCTAAACACTACTCCCTCCTCCCTAAACACTATTCCTTACACCTTAAACACTACTCTTTCCTCCCTAAACACTACTCCTACCTCACTAAACACTACTCCCTCCTCCCTAAACACTATTCCTTACACCTTAAACACTACTCCATCCTCCCTAAACACTACTCCGTACACCCTAAACACTACTTCCTCCCCCCTAAACACTACTCCCTCCTCCCGAAACACTATTCCTTACACCTTAAACACTACTCTCTCCTCCCTAAACACTACTCCTTACACCTTAAACACTACTCCATCCTCCCTAAACACTACTCCGTACACCCTAAACACTACTTCCTCCCCCCTAAACACTACTCCCTCCTCCCGAAACACTATTCCTTACACCTTAAACACTACTCTCCTCCCTAAACACTACTCCTTACACCTTAAACACTACTCCCTCCCCCCTAAACACTACTCCCTCCCCCTAAACACTACTCCCTCCCCCCTAAACACTCCTCCCTCCTCACTAAACACTACTCCCTCCTCCCTTAACACTGATCCTTACACCTTAAACACTACTCCATCCTCCCTAAACACTACTCCGTACACCCTAAACACTACTACCTCCCCCCTAAACACTACTCCCTCCTCCCTAAACACTATTCCTTACACCTTAAACACTACTCTTTCCTCCCTAAACACTACTCCTACCTCACTAAACACTACTCCCTCCTCCCTAAACACTATTCCTTACACCTTAAACACTACTCCATCCTCCCTAAACACTACTCCGTACACCCTAAACACTACTTCCTCCCCCCTAAACACTACTCCCTCCTCCCGAAACACTATTCCTTACACCTTAAACACTACTCTCTCCTCCCTAAACACTACTCCTTACACCTTAAACACTACTCCCTCCCCCCTAAACACTACTCCCTCCCCCTAAACACTCCTCCCTCCTCCCTAAACACTCCTCCCTCCTCCCTAAACACTCCTCCCTCCTCCCTAAACACTACTCCCTCTCCCCTAAACACTACTCCCTCCTCCCTAAACACTACTCCCTCTCCCCTAAACACTACTCCCTCCTCCCTAAACACTACTCCCTCCTCCCTAAACACTATTCCTTACACCTTAAACACTATTCCCTTCTCCTAAACACTATTCCTTACACCTTAAGGAGCACTTCTCGTGCATAGGGCCGAGAATTTGTTTGCTACACCCCTGTTCCTTCTTTATAGCCAGTGATTCCATGTAGGAACCTGACAATGAATGAATGAATGAATGAAAGGATGTTTTACACTAGGGTTAATTTATTAACATTGAAAAAAATGTTTGAACTGTAAAAAAATGCTGAGATCATTTGTTAAAAGCTTTGCATTTTATTGATGTGACAGTGAAAGTAATATGTATATAATGCAAGTCATTTGTAATAATTCTGCTGTGATTGAATGTGATTTCTTTCATTGTGTGTAACCTTCATCCAGTTCAGGGTGGCGGTGGGTCCAGAGTCTACCCAGAATCATTGGGTGCAACGCAGGAACACACCCTGGAGGGGGCGCCAGTCATTCGTAATAAAAATGCAAACTGCGTCAAATTGCAATGCTTTCTGGACTAGTTCTTCTGCTGAAGTGAACACTAGTGTGAACTCAACCCCTCGCTGCCCCTGTCAGGATTCACGGAGCGGACTGACGGAGGCGGACGCATTTGCTAAAACACGGTATTTTAATTATAATGAAAGAAATAACAAAACAATGACAGGAAACAGTAGTTACAACACAACACGAAATGAAACTAAACTAACACTTAGACAGACTAGACTGGGGAGCGAAACGACGACGAGAGAAACTACGGAGACAGACAGATAACATGACTGACATGAGAAAGGATAAATGAGAATGTGAAATGAACGACAAACAGGACACGAGACAAGAGAGCTTAAATACCAACACAAACGAGACACACCTGGACAGATAACAAGGAGGACGGGTGAACAGATGACACGGACGAGGAGGCGGGACGAAGGCGGAGACTCGAACATAAACAAAACAGAGCCATGTGCAAATAAAGCACATGGCGGGGACAACAGACTGACAGGACGAAGGCGTGACAGATGCCCCCCCCAAGAACGCGCAACTCCCGGGCGCGTACTCCTAAACCCCCCAGGAGCTGGCGCAGGAGAGGGCACGAAAAACATGACAGGACAACAAACCAACAGGTGACAGGACTCAGGACAGGACGGGAACCGACACAGGAGCTGGGGACACGACAGGACCGAATATACGAGACGGGACATGGGACATGACAGGAGACTGACAAAGGGGAGCCACAAGAGACGAGAACGGACTGGACAGGACAGGAGTGGACACATGGGAAATGACGGGAGACTGGACTGGAGACAAGACAGGGGACTGAACGTGGGACTGATACGGAGACTGGACACGTTTGGGGACAGAAGACTGGACATGGACAGGTGACAGAACAGGGGACTGGAATGGAGACGGGACTGATGACAGGACTGGGTGCTGGGAATGGACGGGAGCAGAGACTGGTGACGAGACAGGGGACAGGATAGGAACATTAGACTGGACAGAAGACAGGACAGGTGACATGACACTAGACTGATACGGAGACTGGACATGACCAACTGGGGACTGGACATGAGACAGGACAGAGGGTTGGAACGGGGACTGAACAGGAGACGGGACTTGAGACTGAACAGAGGGTTGAAACGAGGACTGAACAGGACTAACAGGGGACTTGACAGGAGACGGGACTTGAGACAGGACCGATGGTTGAAACGGTGACTGGAGAGGAGACGAGACTTGAGACTGGACAGGGGGTTGAAACAAGGACTGGACAGGAGACGGGACATAGGGTTGAAATGGGGCCTGAACAGGACTAACAGGAAACTGGACTGGACTAGGTAGGGGAACAGGGACCAAGACATTCAGGGGGACAGACACAAACACCGTGACAGGGACCGGGACAGACACAAAGGCAGACACGGATACAGGGACAAGGACAGAGACGGGAACCAGGACAGGGACAGACAAGGGAACCAAAATAACAGGGGGGTGCCCAGGACTGGCTAATGTCTGTGTGGCAGTCTGAGGAACCAGCCTGGGCACAGTTCTGGGGATCGGCCCTGAAGTCCTTCGGGCCGACCTACGGACATGGACAGGGGAGGCCGTAGCCACAGTCACGGGGACAGGAGCGGCCGTAGCCACAGTCACGGGTACAGGAGAGGCCGTAGCCACAGTCACGGGTACAGGAGAGGCCGTAGCCACAGTCACGGGTACAGGAGAGGCCGTAGCCACAGTCACGGGTACAGGAGAGGCCGTAGCCACAGTCACGGGTACAGGAGAGGCCGTAGCCACAGTCACGGGGACAGGAGAGGCCGTAGCCACAGTCACGGGGACAGGAGAGGCCGTAGCCACAGTCACGGGGACAGGAGAGGCCGTAGCCACAGTCACGGGGACAGGAGCGGCGGGAGCCGCCATAGTCACGGGGACAGGAGCGGCGGGAGCCGCCATAGTCACGGGGACAGGAGCGGCGGGAGCCGCCATAGTCACGGGGACAGGAGCGGCGGGTACCGCCATCACAGACACTGGAGCGGCGGGTGCCGCCATCACGGGGACTGGAGCGGCGGGTGCCGCCATCACGGGGACTGGAGCGGCGGGTGCCGCCATCACGGGGACTGGAGCGGCAGGTGCCGCCATCACGGGGACTGGAGCGGCGGGTGCCGCCATAGTCACGGGGACAGGAGCGGCGGGAGCCGCCATAGTCACGGGGACAGGAGCGACGGGAGCCGCCATAGTCACGGGGACAGGAGCGGCGGGAGCCGCCATAGTCACGGGGACAGGAGCGGCGGGAGCCGCCATAGTCACGGGGACAGGAGCGGCGGGAGCCGCCATAGTCACGGGGACAGGAGCGGCGGGAGCCGCCATAGTCACAGGGACAGGAGCGGCGGGAGCCGCCATAGTCACGGGGACAGGAGCGGCGGGAGCCGCCATAGTCACGGGGACAGGAGCGGCGGGAGCCGCCATAGTCACGGGGACAGGAGCGGCGGGAGCCGCCATAGTCACGGGGACAGGAGCGGCGGGTACCGCCATCACAGACACTGGAGCGGCGGGTGCCGCCATCACGGGGACTGGAGCGGCGGGTGCCGCCATCACGGGGACTGGAGCGGCGGGTGCCGCCATCACGGGGACTGGAGCGGCGGGTGCCGCCATCACGGGGACTGGAGCGGCGGGTGCCGCCATCACGGGGACTGGAGCGGCGGGTGCCGCCATCACGGGGACAGGAAGCCCTGCGACGTCGTCCACGGAGGCAGGGGAACCTGCGACGTCGTCCACGGAGGCAGGGGAACCTGCGACGTCGTCCACGGAGGCAGGGGAACCTGCGACGTCGTCCACGGAGGCAGGGGAACCTGCGACGTCGTCCACGGAGGCAGGGGAACCTGCGACGACGTCCAAGGAGGCAGGGGGACCTGCGACGACGTCCAAGGAGGCAGGGGGACCTGCGACGACGTCCAAGGAGGCAGGGGGACCTGCGACGACGTCCAAGGAGGCAGGGGGACCTGCGACGACGTCCAAGGAGGCAGGAGAGGCCCGCGTCGCGCTGACGAAGACAGGAGAGCCGCGCGCCGCGCTCTCGAGGACAGGAGAGGCGCGTGCCGCGCTCTCGAGGACAGGGGTTTGTGCTGCTCGCCGGGCTCGCGCTGGAGCTGTAAAGGGTTTAGGGGGTTTCACAGGCGCACCCATTAGATCACCTCGAGGTGCGCCCCTGTTAGCCTCAGGCCTCAGAGGTACGGAGGTGAGGCTAACAGCCCCTACCCTTAACGCCCCCCCAAAAATTTCCCCGGACCTGAGGGGGTAATCCTCCGTCGAGGGGGGAACTCCAGCACGGTTCTTCCGCCGACTCTTTCGACTCCCGCTGGCGCAACGACTCGATTCCCGAGTCGACTCCACCGCTATAGGATCCGGAACAGCGCCAGGCAGGAGCTGGAGCCGGCGACTCCATTCCGAGGCCGCTTTCAAAGCCTCCCCCACAGGATCTTTGGGGCCTGTGCGGAATGGAGTCCGGCGAACGGCACACCCCTTGAGGTAGTAATCCGCGCTAGCTGCGTCCTTGTGGTCGTTCATTCTGTCAGGATTCACGGAGCGGACTGACGGAGGCGGACGCATTTGCTAAAACACGGTATTTTAATTATAATGAAAGAAATAACAAAACAATGACAGGAAACAGTAGTTACAACACAACACGAAATGAAACTAAACTAACACTTAGACAGACTAGACTGGGGAGCGAAACGACGACGAGAGAAACTACGGAGACAGACAGATAACATGACTGACATGAGAAAGGATAAATGAGAATGTGAAATGAACGACAAACAGGACACGAGACAAGAGAGCTTAAATACCAACACAAACGAGACACACCTGGACAGATAACAAGGAGGACGGGTGAACAGATGACACGGACGAGGAGGCGGGACGAAGGCGGAGACTCGAACATAAACAAAACAGAGCCATGTGCAAATAAAGCACATGGCGGGGACAACAGACTGACAGGACGAAGGCGTGACAGCCCCAAGGACTCATTTAACACTGTTCACTTCAGTTCACAACAGAATGGAATGGCCCTGAAGCTGGCATCGACAGTGCCCCCGGAGCGGAAATGGCGAGGTGAACTGCACAAGGCCAAGTTCAAACAAGAACTGCTCCTCACTCCGCCATTACAGCACTCATGTGACATCAGCTGCAGCCAGGAGAACGTTCCAGAACCTAGGAGGTGATGTCACAGACCCCACCCCCTCCAACCTCTGTAAAAGAGCGTGAACGTTACTCATTATGACGTCACAGCAGAGCGTGCTCGAGTGAAGGTGACTCTCCAGCTTCTCTCATTTCTCTGATATTGTACCTTTTCTATTTGACTTTAAAACTTTACCTCTATGTCGTAACACCCTTCAGTTCAGAAGCGAGTATCAGTTAACGGTGTTTTACGTTGGTGTTCATCTCCGTACAGTAAATACTACGTCACGAACACAAACATGTCGAACAGGAAGATTCTCCCCAGCACCACGGTGTGTGAGGAGACTGGAAGGTGAGGATTTTTAAAAGAAAACTATTACCTTTCTACAACTTTTAGTGATTTTAGAGGAACTGTAAGTGTCCTGTTAGGAATGTTAGAAGATTCACATCATCACTGTCCAAACACATCCATTATCTGCAGTTATACATCTGCTCTCGTGCACTATGTACTCTATGTGATGCTAAAATGTCCTTCGGGAACCATAGTGTTTCCTTAGATCTGTTCCACATTTGAACACAGGAGAAGCCCTTTACACTGTGAGAGACTTTAGTAATGAACAGATCAATAGAAACACTCCAGAATGAATCTGAATACAGTTTCATTAACGTACATTAGAAAAAGATAGGGCCTTCTGCACAGGTCTGTTTGGAGATCTGTGGATATTGTACAGTGTTGAGAGGGTGAATCTGAATCTTATTTTCTTTGTTAACTTGGATTTAACTTTATTTTGGGTGAATCACATCCATGGATCTTAATTCGTTTGGAGCAATGATGGTTTAGTTGTTTCTCTTTTGTCCTGAGTTGACTGTTGTCTGTGATTCAGAGAAGACTCTTGCCTTTTGACTTTCATCAAAACGGTGTCCAAACGTTACTTTTAGTTAATTCACTGATGCTCAATAGTAATAAAACTGACCTAATCCTTATTGGCTCTAAATCTACCCTCAATAAACCAGGCTCCCTCACACTCTCAGTTGATGATGTCCCCCTGCCCCCCTCCACTGTGGTGTCACCCTTGACTCTTCACTCACGTTTCATTCCCATGTTAGTTCCATCATAAAAACCTCATTCCTCCACCTTCGCAACATTGCTACAATCCGTCCTCCTCTTCCCCAGTCTGCTGCTGAACGCCTCGTCCACACATTCACCTCCAGTCTTATTGACTATTGGAACTCTCTTCTTTCTGGCATTAGCTCCTCACTACTACATAAGTCCAGAACTCTGCTGCCTGTCTCCTCACCCTCACCCCGTCCCACCACCACCACCACCACATCACCCCAGTTCTCCACAACCTCCACTGGCTTCCTGTTAAATATCGTATTCAATTCACAATCCTCCTTCTCACCTACAAAGCTCTCAATAACAAACCTCCCTCTTATCATCAGACCTTCTTCAAACACACACACCTGAACACATTCTCAGATCTTCTTCAGCTGATTACTCACCATTCCCCCACGGAGACCGAGAGTGTGGACAGTGAAGAGCAGCATCAGAGAGAGTCCCTGCAGCAGGGGATTGAGTCCAACTTGAACAGTGGACTTCAGGGAAACTCATCTGACTCTGAACCTGCGGAGGCCTCCAGCAGGGAGCTCACGGACTCGCGCAGACCATCACAGGTGAGGTCCTCATGGTCCTCAGCAAAGCGAAGGAGGCCGTGAAGGAAGAGGAAGAGAAGGAGACGAAGTTAGTCTCAGAGACCAACTCTGGCTCACGTGACCCTCGGCATGAGTGTATTTCATCCGAGCCGAGAGCTGAGGACATGACGGAGATAGAGGTGGACGGCTCCAGGTGCTGTTTGTGCCTCAGGGGAGTGTCCACCTCTGTCAAAAACAGGACGAGGAGACTCGTGGGAAGAGTTTGTAAACGCTTCAGCAGGAGAGTCACCCCGGCGTTCTCTGACTCTTCCGCCTCTACTCACTCCCAGCTCTCAGAGCGAGAAGCCAATACATCTTCCGATGTGTCCGCCTCCCAGCTACAACAGACCCGTCCCTGCCATCCCAGACAAAGAGCTGTCTCTCTCTGTCCGGCGTGGGCCAGAGGATGGAGCCCTTTGTCTTCGCTGACATGTACAACTCAGTGGAGGCAACTGGAGATCACTGGGACCCGACCCACATCGTGGTCCCATCTTTGGGGCCCTTCACGGAGCAGTTTGCCATTATGTATCTCGAGCTCATACTGGCCCCTGTTCTGGCTCATCCTGTCTTCAGAGGCAATACGGTCAGCGCCGAACAAGTCTATGCTCAGCTGATCAGCATGGTCGGCTCACTCGAGAACCTGGGAAAAATCGCAGAGAGCCGGAACCAGACGTTTTACAACATCGTCGCTGATGCCGCCCTGAGGTGCATCTTCAAAGTCCCGGGTTCCGCTGTGCTACTTTGGGGAGCTCCGGACGGGTGCAGACTACTTGACCTTCCACCCATTTGGGAACTTCAGCCAGTGGTGGGAGCTGAAAACCAGCACCCACAGCCCCCAGAGACGAGGAGATCGATGTTCCACTGTCCCCTCAGACTCCCCAGCTTCAGATTCAGCCTACTGGTATGTGAGAGTTTTGTTGTTACTGATATATTTTCTGGCAGTATCTAAGTATACACAAGCTTAGAGGCTAAATCCGGTGCGCAGCAGTTCCCTAAACCACTATTTTATTCAACACAAGGCCAGATCTGCCAGTTAAAAGGCAGAGGTTTGCATCCAGAAAGGATTAAAGTTATCAGTTCAGTGAGAAACAGTAGGTTATTTCTTCCAAACACATCGGGAAAAACAAACATAACATTACTGAGAAAATAGCGTAAAATGAAATGACACTGGGACCCTATGAAGATTTAATCCGCATGGGGCTTAAGGTAAAAACTAGGATTAAAAAATTAAGCAAATGAACTTTTAAGGAGGTTGTCAAAATCATCTGAAGTGTGTTTGCAGTGAAAGTAAAGGACATACGGCTCTCAGAGTCCTGCTGCCTTTGAGATAAACCCAGCAGCACCTCAGACGCTGCACTGTATAGCTGTGTGTAGTGGTCCGTTGTTGAATGGTTGTGGTGTTATTTTTCAGCAGTGGCTGAGGAGGCACAGGAGGTGAGGGAGGTCTTAGGACACAGAGGGACTCCTGAGGTGGTTAGATCTAAAAACTCATGTCGGTAGATGGATCGACTCCGTGTACTGAGAGGGTTCCTGACCTGCGCCCAACGATCAAGATGAACTCCACCGTGCTCCAGACCTACAGCAGAGTTACTCTACTTTACCTCCACGGATCTGTCTGAGCAACACTCACTAACACTGTTCTGAAATAAAAATCAGAAACAAATAACTGTGTTTAGTTTGTTTTGTTCAATTATTGAAGCTTGTACTTTAACAAACGACAGAGAGGCTCTGTGTTATTCAGTGATTTTACAGAGTAATATTCAACAGTGAGGGGTAAATAAAAACTAAAACAGTTGGGAATAAAGTGAGCAGATCACTAAACTGAGGAGAGATTCCATCCATCCATTATCTGTAACCCTTATCCAATTTAGGGTCGCTGGGGGTCCAGAGCCTACCTGGAATCATTGGGCGCAAGGCGGGAATACACCCTGGAGGGGACGCCAGTCCTTCACAGGGCAACACACACACTCATACATTCACTCATACACTCACAGCTACGAACACTTTCGAGTCGCCAATCCACCTGCAACGTGTGTTTTTGGACTGTGGGAGGAAACCGGAGCACCCGGAGGAAACCCACGCGGACAAGGGGAGAACACACCAACTCCTCACAGACAGTCACCCGAAGCGGGAATCGAACCCACAACCTCCAGGCCCCTGGAGCTGTGTGACTGCGACACTACCTGCTGCGCCACCGTGCCGCCCTAAATTTAAAAAAAATAATAAAAATAAAAATATATCAGTGGTAAATAAAGAACATCTTAATAAACTGAGGAGTGGTTAAATAAAGCACGCCACCCTCAACTGGATAAGGGTTTCACACAATGAATACATATATATATATATATATATATATATATATATATATATGTGTGTGTGTGTGTGTGTGTGTATACACACACCAATCAACCATAGCATTTTGAATACCTCCTTCTTTCTACATTCACTGCCAACTCTCAGCTCCACTGACCACACAGGAGCATTTTGTAGTTCTACAATTACAGACTTTTGTCCAGCTGTTGCTCTGCATACTTCATTACCCCCCTCTCCCCCTGTTCCTCAGCACTCAGGACCCCCACAGAGCAGGTGTGATGTGGTGGATCATTCTCAGCGCTGCAGTGACACTGACGTGGTGGTGGTGTTAGTGACGTGGATCAGACACAGCAGTGCTGCTGGAGTTTTTAAACCCTGTGTCCACTCTCTGTCCACTCTGTGAGACACTCCTCCCTCTTTGGTCCACCTTGTAGATGTAGAGTCAGAGACAGTAGCTCATCTGTCGCTGCACAGTGTGTGTTGCTCGTCCTCTAGTCCTTCATCAGTGACACAGGACGCTGTCGGCTGGATGTTTTTGGTCGGTGGACTGTTCTCAGTCCAGACACTGAGGGGTTTAAAAACTCCACCAGCACAACACACACTAACACACCACCACCACGTCAGTGTCACTGCAGCGCTGAGAATGATCCACCACCACATCACACCTGCTCTGTGGGGGTCCTGAGCGCTGAGGAACAGGGGGGAAGCGGGGGTAACAAAGTATGCAGAGCAACAGATGGACTATAGTCTATAACTGTGGAACTACAGAGTGACTGTGTGGTCAGTGGAGCGGAGAGAGTGGACAGTGGTTATAATATTGTGGTTTATCGGTGTGTACTCAGTGAACGATCACTGGATTAGGAACACCTACCTGTTCATTTTATCAGCTCCTCTGACCACACCGGAGCTCTTTGTAGTTACACAAGGTTACAATTGTATGAATAAATTGTAAAGTTACACAATTACAGATGTGTTTTTAATAAAATTGATATGTTCGGTAAAATGACTGAAAATCGTATCTTTGCTGTTTTGTCGTTATATAAAGCTTTAAAATGAATAAATCACAAAGCCTTTATTGAAGGACGCATTTAAACTACATATCCCAGGATGCCGCGCTCTACGGAGCCATGCTCTGATTGGCTGAGGCGCGGTGGGAGGAGCCAGGCCGCTTTTATCCCATGTGTTTGCTTCGCGGTGGAGTTCAGATACAATACCAGGAATCCTCCAAAAACGGTACGAAACTCGATTATTTACAAATAAACACGTCAGCGTCGACTTAATTCCTCGTTTAATGAAGTTTAGACGCTTGTGTTATATTCTAACCACTTTTAATCGGCTCAGGTTCTGCTTCAGCTCGGGGTTTATAACTTTATCACTGATTAAACAGCAGATGAGATGAGGTTTTGCATTTAAAACATTATATTTAGCGTATAAACATTTTCTTTGAGGAATATATTCTCGTTCTAGCGCTTTATGCGGATGTACGTGGCTGTTGTCGCGTGGTGTTTTCGTTCTGGTTTGTCCAGTATGTTCTGAATGAGTTTAGAAGCCGTTGTAGCCGCAGAATCCGGTTTAAAACAGTCCGGTTTATTAGCATTAACCTTAACCTCGCTTCTTTTGATTTTGTTTGGTCCTGAGGAAGCGGAACCCAGGTGGGCGGGGTCTTGTGTTTCAAACAAGTGCCGCCCGCTTTCTCCAGCCAATCAGATCACTGGACGTGCGTGACGTCATTCGTCTGTGTCTTGTTTTTTATCGTGTAGTTTCTAATGGCACACAGAGAGGGTTAAGGGAGTATTCTAATGCAGGGCTGTGATTAGAAATGTGTTAATTTTAATCATACAATGAACCCTTGACTTTGAAGCCTCTTTAAAGCTACAGTAGGTCATTTTTTTCTTCTTATTATGTGAAGTACTAATTACTTTTTACAATAGATTTAATGAACCGAAGGCTCTGATTGGTGGGTAGCTGCAGAAGTGTAAACACCGTCTCGTCGTTTCATCAGGACACATCACTGTGGACACACCTCTACCTGCCTGTCTTTACCTCATTAACCGGCCCGTGCACCAGGGTCGGGCGATGTAACGATAACATCGTAAACCGCGGTATATTTAAAAACGTGGACTCAAAATGAGGGCGGTGTTTATGACGTGTGTGTGGTGTGTCTTTGAAAGTCGGTTAAAATGTTTGTGCATTTAAGAGAGTCACAGGGAGGGGGCGCTGTGGGGGCTAATTGACTGCTGATGTCACGGTCTGGAAATGGTGGAGAAAAACCCAAGCCCAGTAGCCCACCGCAGCTGTACGTTTAGAGCTGAGTTTGGGCTAAAAGAGAGAGGAAGAAAGCGGTAACAGACAAAATTCTCGGAAAATCCTTGACTCTGTGCTCACAGGTTTATGGCTTTATCCTCTAAAGGTGTGTGTTTTGAGCAGTGATGGAGCAATGTGGGTGTGTTGATGGCCAATGGTCGATGCCGATCTTTAGACAGCAGTAGTGGCCGATGGTCGATGCCGATCTTTAGACAGCAGTAGTGGCCGATGTGTAAAGCCGATGTTCCCATTCCTCAGGCAGTGAATAAACTAGAGGCATTTTCATGAGTTATTTTTTACAAAAAACCCTTCAAATCTGTAAAAGAAACCTGTAAAAGAGTCCTGAAATATATATGAAGTGGTGAAAAGCTTATGAAAACCACAAGAAAATGTAGGCGTTGGTCTTATTTTTGAAAAAAAAAATGCTATTGACTATAAACTGAAGAGTTGATGAGTCCCATTAGTTTTTTCTTTTTAAACTTGTATCTCCAGGGGTCTACTTTCATCAGGTAAATTGTGGAGTTGATACCTCCTACTGATCTGAAGTTATTGAAGCTGGAGCAGACAGTGGACAGTAGCTTCTCCAAGTGTCTCTTTAGACCCCGATCTCTCCATAAGGAAAATGATGACTTTACTGCAGTAACACAGTGGTCTAGACCTAATGTCAACATCGTAGTGTTTTTCTTTACTTTCTGTGAGAAACTCGTCTCCTGTCCCTCACCAAGTGGCCACTGACCCCTCACCAAACAGTAAAAAAGTTATGGTGTGTTTTATTCTGATGTTTACACTTGTTTCTCACTGAGTACAGTGTTCCTTTAAATGACTGATGTGTTAAAGGCGAGAGCTGTACTCTGATTGGCTGTAGAGCGAGGCACCCTCCCCCACCCCCTGCTGCATTTAAATGTCCTCAGTGGGGGAAATGTAAATAGTAAAAGACATCTAAGCTTTGAAACATGTTTATTGACTTGATTATTGTTTGTGGAGCCTGTGGCTGTTAAACAGAACCGTCTGAGTCTCTCTCGCGGGGTCCGGGTCTGGGTCTGTTAGGCGCTGAAAACATATGCGGTCTGCTGCGTGTTTGTCCCGCCTCCTTGGGTGCGCGTCACCATAACTCTGCCCCTGATTGGTCTACAGATTTGATTGACATGTCGTTGGAAAGCTGAGCGGCAGTAGGTAGAACACAGTGCTCCACGAGGATCATGTTTTAATTATTTTTTTGAAAATGTGTACTGTTTTTCGGGCGGTACTCTTGACTCAAACACGAGGATCACTCACGAACGGTTTGACTGAAGTTTGTCTCAGATTTAGTCTCGTTTTGAAGGGGACTCTCTAAGGAAAGCGCTGCTGTGTTAACTCTGTGTGTGAGGCGCTTGTGGACTCTTCAGGCTTCGAGACGCAGTCGTTTTATCATCGATGAGGAAGAAGCTGAAGTTTGGATTATCTTTTTCAGCTTTAATTCCTCAGTCCTCTTTAAGCTTTAGTTCGGTAGATTGACTGTCGACTGTGGAGCTGTTGGACTTGAGAAACACTGAGGGATAAAACAATGAGTGAATTTTTATAGGCGCCGCCGACCAATGAGTGAAATAAGAGGTTGAATAACGCTGGGTTTCTAGGTTACAGCCGTCCACTCAGTCGTTTATGACATCAGTCATAATAAATAATGAGAGCTGAAGAAGAGAAAGTAGTTCATACGGTTTTCTCCGATGAGAGACGGTTCAGCTACAGGTTGGAGGCTTGTGCTCAATGATGTCTGTCTGTAAGATGGTAAAATGGACACTAGGGGCGCTGTAACAGTCAGAGTGATGGAGCTGCCCACAGTGTTGTCTGTGCACTGTGTAAATATCGGTCGATGTAAACAATTATGTAACAATTATGTAAAAAATGGCAAAAAGATTTATCGGTCGATCACTAGTATTGAGGCTCAATTTGCTGAAAGGTCTGCTGTGGTGTGTTAAACCACAAGTGCTTCTTAGCACTGACAGTGATTCTAAACAGTGTTCACGTCTTATTTCGCTTATTTTTGAATGGTTCTGTTCTCCAGCACCAGTCACTGAAATTTGCTCTCTCTCAGAAACACGTGTCGGAGTGCACTGTTGGGCTGTGTTTAGATAAATTCACTCGACTTTGTGCTCACAGACACCGCAGCCCCACAGAGCACCCCTCCCCCTCCTCACGGTAACACTCTGTACCACGATAATATTTTCAAACGATATCAAGGTACGAAAAATGTAGCTCCCGCTGTTCCCTACTGTGCACTGCAGTCTGCACTGGGGCTCATTTATTTATTGTAAAATATCCACAAAAACAGTGACAACAGTCAAGTCCCTGGATCTGACACATTCTGAGAGAAGCGACTCATCTCCAGAGTGAGAGACCCCACCTGGCGCTTCTAGGATTAAAATAGGTTTAGTAAGAAATCACACCCAGGCCACGGGGTCTCCGAATCAGACTCAGATTTCTGTTTGTTGTGTTCCCAGAAATAACTGCCAGGTGCAGCACCATGTCTGACGAGCCTGGACCCAGCGGACAGTCCCAGTCTCACTCTCAGTCTCAAACACAGTCCCAGCCCGGGTCCAGCTCGTCCTCGGCTCCCTCGGCCAGTCAGTCGTCCTCGGGCTCCGGGACGCTCAGCTCAGTCGACACCATCCCCGTCGCGGATCTTTCTTCTATCCCTGAGGAACCCGAGGAGCTGGAGGTGAAATACTGGGGCCGCATGGTGCCCCTCATCAAGGGCTTCCGACTCCACAGTAAGAGCTACGCACAGAACGTCAGACTCAAGCCATGACATGATACAGAGTGTTGATCCCAGATCAATAATAATACTTAGATAATAGATATAAGAGATACATACAGTGGTTAAAATGTTCCAGACCTGTCAGTGCCCTGCTTGTTTATTCACACACTGTCCACTCTCTCAGCTCCACTGACCACACAAGAGCACTCTGTAGTTCCACAGTTACAGACAGTGGTCCACCTGTTGCTCTGCATACTTTATTAGCCCCTTTCCCCCCTGTTCCTCAGTGCTCAGGACCCCCACAGAGCAGGTGTGATGTGGTGGTGGATCATTCTCAGCGCTGCAGTGACACTGACGTGGTGGTGGTGTGTTAGTGTGTGTTGTGCTGGTGTAGATGGATCAGGCACAGCAGTGCTGCTGGAGTTTTTAAACCCTCTGGACTGAGAACAGTCCACCAAGCCAGCAGGGGGCATCGTCCTGTGTCACTGATGAAGGACTAGAGGACGAGCGACACACACTGTGCAGCGACAGATGAGCTACTGTCTCTGACTCTACATCTACAAGGTGGACCAACGAGGGAGGAGTGTCTCATAGAGTGGACAGAGAGTGGACACAGGGTTTAAAAACTCACTGCTGTGTCTGAACCACTCTACACCAGCACAACACACACTAACACCACCACCACGTCAGTGTCACTGCAGCACTGAGAATGATCCACCACCACGTCACTCAAATGTCTTATTAAAGAAGAAGAGCTTTACTCGTTGATGTTATTTAGGAGTTTATTGAGAATTTTAATAATGTTTTTAACCTTGTTTCCTCAGACTTTGTAGAGAGTCAGTACGTGTTTGGGAGAGACAGCAGGTGTGACTACCCCTTCAACGATACACTAGTGATGGTGTCGCCGAGATATAAAACATACAGTAAACGGCACTTTAAGGTGTTCAGGGTGAGTACCTTGGTTTGCTTTATTTGAGTCAGAGAGTCTTTGCTGCAGATGGTGGTGTGTTGTTGGATGAGTGTGTTTCTGAACAGCGTCACTGTCACACACAACAATGTTATGACATGGACATGTCTCATATATTAACCGTTTAGAGTAGGGGTGGGCGATGGGGTCCTAAAATAACATCATGATATTTCATGGTATTTTGGCAGTAATGATACTTTTGGTGATAATTAAAATAAACAGATTTAATACTAATTGTTAAAGGTATTTATTTATTAAAAGGTTTTACAAGTGGAAGGTTTTACATTTCACACACAGTTAATTTGCATAATGTAAAGCTGAATCTGCAACAGCTGCCTGTGTTTATAGAATCATTGATGTGGCAGCTGAGTTTTAGAGGAAATACTTTATATTGTGCTCCTAAAGTAGTGAGTTAGTCTTTTGTAGGGTTTTATGCCGAAGTGAGGAACTTCTCATAATCACTGGGTATTTTCAGTTCTCTCTCTCTCTCTCCCTGTCTGTCTCTCCCTGTCTGTCTCTCCCTGTCTGTCTCTCCCTGTCTGTCTCTCTCTGTCTGTCTCTCTCTGTCTCTCTCTCTCTGTTTCTCTCTCTGTTTCTCTCTCTGTTTCTCTCTCTGTCTCTCTCTCTGTCTCTGTCTCTGTCTCTCTCTCTCTCTCTCTCTCTCTCTCTCTCTCTCTCTCTGTGTAACAGGAAGGTAACCTGGTGTTTCTGGAGGACCTGAGTGGGAACGGGACGTGGGTGGATGATGTGGAAGTGGGAAGAGGAAAGAAAATCCCTCTCAACAACACCTCTGTGGTTTCTCTCGCAGACCCAAAACACAACGGTACCTCATACCGTCTCCCACTACTTCAACCCCCCCCCACCCCCTCCCCACGGTCCACAACCTCACCCCCCACCCCCCCAATGTCCATATTCCCCCCCCCCCCCCCCCATGGTCCATGACTTCAACTTTATATCACAGACAGTTAGGAGCGGGGGAACACTGTGGAAAACTGGAACTTCCCTAATTTTGCTGCTAATTTTGGTGTTGCGCATTTCTGAGACTGGATTGTTATGACAGGTGTATTTTTTCAGACAGATGTTCTCCTTCAGCCGGAGGGAGAGGCAGATACCCCACGGCTCCTAAAAGAATAAGAGTCAGTGACAGAGGAGGTTAAGAAAGATGATCAACTCAGAAACACTTTTAAAACTTTAAAACAAAACCTGCTACAAGACCACAACCATCATCCCCCTCCTCAAGAACCCCCCCCCCCCCTCACACACCTGCCTGAATGACTACAGGCCAGTGGCACTCACTCCGATCATTATTAAGTGCTTTGAGAGAGTGGTGCTGACCCACATCCAGCGCAGTATACTGGTTACCCTGGACCCCCTGCAGTACGCCTACCGTGCCAACAGATCCACCTCGGATTACATCGCTGCTGCCCTCCACTATTCTCTCGCTCACCTGGAAAATAAAGACTCCTATATCAGGATGCTCTTTGTGGACTATAGTTCCGCCTTTAACACGGTCATCCCTCACAAACTGTCCACACTCGGCCTGCACCCCACCCTCTGCCACTGGCTTTTAGACTTCCTGACTGGCAGGCCCCAGTCCGTCAGGGTTGGCAACAGGACTTCAGCCAGTATCACCACCTACACTGGGGTTCCACAGGGATGTGTCCTCAGCCCCATCCTCTACACCCTGTTCACCCATGACTGTGTCGCCTATCACAAGGACAACATCATTCTCAAGTTCGCAGATGACACTGCAGTGATAGGACGCATCATTGATGGAGATGAAGAGGCCTACAGGAGGTAGGTGACCGGGCTGGTAGCATGGTGTGAGGACAACAACCTCACCCTCAACACAGACAATACGAAGGAGCTGATAGTGGATGTGAGGAAAAAGAAAAGACCTCATCAGCCACTGTTCATTCGGGAGCTTGAAGTAGAGAGGGTGAGCAGCTTTAAATACCTGGGCGTCCACATCAGTGAGGACTTCACATGGACATTGGACCCCATGCAGCTGGTCAAAAAGGCTCAGCAGTGGTTGTATTTCCTGAGGAGGCTGAGAAAATTTGGGATGTCATCCAGAATCCTCAGAAGTTTTTATAGCTGTGTTATCGAGAGCCTCATGACCAGCGGTGTCACCGTGTGGTACGGCAGCACGACTGTGATGGACCAAAAACGCTTGCAGAGAGTGGTGAAGACTGCTGAGATCACCAGGACTCCACTACCCTCTGCAAAGCAACTACCACCAGAGAGTCCGCAGGATCCACCATCCACCCCCAGCGTGGACTGTTAACACTTCTGCCCTCAGGCCGGAGGTACAGAAGAGTCAAACGCAAGACCACTAGGTTAAAGAACTCTTTCTTCCCCACTGCCATCAGACTCCTGAACCTACCTCAGAAATAACCCTGCACTTCACTGTTTACACGCCTCTGTTATTTACTGTCACACAAACGATTGTTTCTACTTATTGCTGTTTGTGATTGTAGCACTCGTTCACTTTACCATTCACCTATGAATATAATCTCAGTGAACTTTGCACTTTATTAGTGATCTAGTTATTTGTTGTATTTTCTCTTCCATTCTTGGTGAGGAGCAAAAGAAAGAATTTCATTGAACATGGAACCTGTTCCTTACTGTGCAAATGACAACAAACTCTTTGAACTTGAACTTGTAATTCTCCTGGATGTGGGGAAAACAATAAAGTGGACTCAGCACCTTAAATTACATAAACTTTACCCTGAATCTGATCAAACTGGTCTCAAACAGAAAGAAGTCAGATGCTGTAACCAGTTATTAACCATTTGACATTTCTATTTAAAAATCAAAATGTGCAGGCATTATTACGAACAACTGTGTACACTCTTGACCTTTAGGTGAATATTCAAACACAGTTTTTACTTTACATTCAAATTTTTATGATTATTGTGATTTATCAGTATTTTAAGATCACACCGTTTGACCTGTGACCTGTGATGCCTGAGAATGGCCTAAAAACACTTAATTATGTTACAAATGAACAAATGCACGTCACGGAAAACACCTGAGCGACTTGATCCACAAACGCAGATTCAACACTTTACAAATACATTTTAAATTCTAGACTTCGACTTTATAAATATATGCGACGTAAACTTACAATGCAATGTTTTCCCACCAGTTTTTATGTTCGTGGATAAGATCGAGGACATTCAGATGAATTTTCCAGAGGACCTCAGAGCAAAGTACCACATCACACGCAAGATCGGCTCGTAAGTGTGTACCCTGTTTAACTGATTATTTTACGTAAGAGTTTTGGTTCTGAATCTTCAGTGAGAGTGATTTCAGGTCTCTCTGGGTCGAATGGCACTCCCCTCCCTCCCTCCTCCCATCACAAGCACAGTACAAGTCCAGTGTACCTCTCCCTTGTGCTCACATGCATCGAGGCATGGACCCCACACGAAAACTAATACAAACATTTTTCGTACAGTAGTTCACTGTAGAGGGAGCGAGGAGATGTGTGTGTACAGTGTAGTTTATGACTGATGTAGTTCACTGTAGAGGGAGAGAGGAGCTGTGTGTGTACAGTGTAGTTTGTGACTGATGTAGTTCACTGTAGAGGGAGCGAGGAGCTGTGTGTGTACAGTGTAGTTTATGACTGATGTAGTTCACTGTAGAGGGAGCGAGGAGATGTGTGTACAGTGTAGTTTGTGATTGATGTAGTTCACTGTAGAGGGAGAGAGGAGCTGTGTGTGTACAGTGTAGTTTGTGACTGATGTAGTTCACTGTAGAGGGAGAGAGGAGCTGTGTGTGTACAGTGTAGTTTGTGACTGATGTAGTTCACTGTAGAGGGAGAGAGGAGCTGTGTGAGTACAGTGTAGTTTATGACTGATGTAGTTCACTGTAGAGGGAGCGAGGAGATGTGTGTGTACAGTGTAGTTTGTGACTGATGTAGTTCACTGTAGAGGGAGAGAGGAGCTGTGTGTGTACAGTGTAGTTTGTGACTGATGTAGTTCACTGTAGAGGGAGAGAGGAGCTGTGTGTGTACAGTGTAGTTTATGAATGATGTAGTTCACTGTAGAGGGAGAGAGGAGCTGTGTGTGTACAGTGTAGTTTGTGACTGATGTAGTTCACTGTAGAGGGAGCGAGGAGCTGTGTGTGTACAGTGTAGTTTGTGACTGATGTAGTTCACTGTAGAGGGAGAGAGGAGCTGTGTGTGTACAGTGTAGTTAATGACTGATGTAGTTCACTGTAGAGGGAGTGAGGAGCTGTGTGTGTACAGTGTAGTTTATGACTGATGTAGTTCACTGTAGAGGGAGAGAGGAGCTGTGTGTGTACAGTGTAGTTTGTGACTGATGTAGTTCACTGTAGAGGGAGAGAGGAGCTGTGTGTGTATAGTGTAGTTTGAGACTGATGTAGTTCATTGGGTACGTGTGGACGGGGCCTGAAGACGTCCTGTGGTCTTGTTTCTCCAGCAGCAGACTTCGAAATGTGGGACGGCACCTAGAGCTCTTGGTTCTGGGTTATGGTTCTCGTACAGTGTTTGCAGTGTGGCTCGGAGCATCCTGCTGGTGTTAGAGCACAGAACTGAAGGGTGGGATTTGTCTGCAGTGTTTAGGGAGATGGTGCGTGTCAAAGTAATATCTGCATGAACACCACAGGGTTGTCATGGGGTTTTATGTATGTGTTTCTAGGGGAGTGTGTGGGGAAGTGAGATTGGCCATCGAGCGAGGGACGTTCAAAAAAGCGGCATTGAAAACAATAAACAAGAACGACTTTCCTTCGATTGGGGTATGTCCATGTTTTTCTTTTCAGCGGTCCCAGCTAAATCTGTATCGTAGCTTTTTCTCTCTCTCTCTCTGTGTGTGTGCGCGCGTGTGTGTGTGAGACTGCATCATCTGAACACAGCAGCTGTCCTTCACCCTGGGTGTAAATCTCATCATGAATCGACCAATAGAAACGCTCCAAAATGACTCTGAATAAACTATTTTTACATTGACTTCTCTTGTAAACTTTTAATTGAACGGAGATGATATGTTTATTACTATCAACCTATTAAGGCTTTAATGGCTGGTTTGTTTAGAAGCGTTTAATGCTGTACACTGTTGGTGTTTTCTTTCTGCAGACGGCCACAAGAAACGCAGAGAGAGAGATTGAGATTCTGAAGAAAATCGATCACGTAATTATTTTTCTTTACAATAAAAATGACTGAAAAAATGAAAGTCTGAGCCTTAAAGGAATAATTCATTGATGCATTATATTTTTTACAGCCGTGTTTGATCAGAACAGAGGACTTTTACCAGACTCCGGACTCGTACTACATCGTCCTGGAATAGTGAGTACTGCTAACAACCCAGCGGCTGAAGACATTACAGCAACAACACAGTGCTCTTACCCTCTCATACACCCTTACACCCCCCCCCTCTGTCTCTCCTCCCGGCTCTCTCTGTCTCTCTCTCCTCTCTCTCTCTCTCTCTCACTCTCTGCCCTTCTCCCTCTTTCCCTCCTTATCTCCTCCCTTCTCTCACGTCCACTTTTTTCTCTTCATCTCACATGTTCTCATCCATATCTCCCCCCACTCACTGTCCCCCTCTCCATCTCTCTCTCTCTCTTATTCTCCCCTGCTCTCTCTGTCTCCCCCCTCACACTCTCTCTCTCTCTCTGCCCCCCCCCCTCTCTCTCCTCTCTCTCTCCTCTTTCTCACTCTCTGCCCTTCTCCCTCTTTCCCTCCTTATCTCCTCCCTTCTCTCACGTCCACTTTTCTCTTCATCTCACATGTTCTCATCCATATCTCCCCCCACTCACTGTCCCCCTCTCCATCTCTCTCTCACTCTCTCTCTCCCCCCTCTATCTCTTTCTCTCTCTCTTATTCTCCCCTGCTCACTCTCTGTCCCCCTCTCACTCTGTCCCCCTCTCTCTCTTATTCTCCCCTGCTCTCTTTGTCCCCCCCCTCTCTCTCTTACTCTCCCCTGCTCTCTTTGTCCCCCCCTCTCTCTCTCTTACTCTCCCCTGCTCTCTGTCTCCCCCCTCACACACTCTCTCTGCCCCCCCCCGTCTCTCTCTCTCTCACTCTCTGCCCTTCTCCCTCTTTCCCTCCTTATCTCCTCACTTCTCTCACGTCCACTTTTTTCTCTTCATCTCACATGTTCTCATCCATATCTCCCCCCACTCACTGTCCCCCTCTCCATCTCTCTCTCTCTCTCCCCCTTCTCTCTCTCTCTCTTACTCTCTCTCTGTCTCCCCCCTCACACACTCTCTCTCTCTGCCCCCCCCCTCTCTCTCTCTCAGTATTGAAGGAGGGGAGTTGTACAGTCGGATTAAAGCTGTGAAGCAGTTGAAGGAGGACATTGCGAAGCTGTATTTCTATCAGATGCTGAAGGCTGTGGAAGTGAGTTAGAGATTTGTTTATTATTTAGTTTTCAGTTGAATTAAAGGTGGAGGTGAGCTTCTATTCTCTAAAGATGAATGATGCATGTATTTATTACTGAAGTCTACACATTAACGATGTTTTTTAAAATGGCAGTCATTTTTCACCAAAAACTTTAGTGTATTTAAAAGTGATTATTCATTTTTCCTAGAGACTCACGGTGCTCAGTCATCCACACACACACACACACGCTGGCAGTTACATGAGCACGAGTAACAGTAGAGAAGCTGTAATTGATTTGGTTTATTCACTGATTCCCTCTGATTTACTGTGTGTTCATTGTGTGATTAAAAGTGTGTCTGTTATTTCCTTCAGTACCTGCACGAAAACGGGATCATCCACCGGGATCTAAAACCGGAGAACGTTCTCCTGACTTCACACGAGGACGAGTGCCTCATTAAGGTGAGGGTTCCTTTCGATTTGCTCTCAGTAAGAAACAGTGTAATAAATGTTAAAGACCCCTGTGTGCAACAGATTTAGGCACCTATATTTAATATTATTATTATTATCATTATTATTAAATTATGCTTCTATATAATTATGTATAATTACAATTAATACAAAAGCATACTGTGAAAGTGAAAAGGAGTTTCTGGATCAGTTTTATGTCGTTGATGTCGGGATGAAGCTGTTTAAATGTGGATCATGAAAATCTCAAACTCGTCTTTTCCTCCTTCTGTTTGGAGACGTGTTTGTGAGAGACCTGGGAAATTTGCACTTGGAGTGAAACAAAACCATCGGTTTATGTTTAATATTCGTTAAAGTCTTAAAGGAATGTGCTGTGTATGAAAGAGATGGACCTTACCTTTTGGTCGGAGGCTGAAGCACTGCCCTTTAGCGTGTGAATCAGTTTAGGAGCGTGATCGGTTCAGGATGATGTCAAATCAGGTCACACCGTATAAACAGTGGGGACAGTTTCATCACTAAATCAGATTCGGGCCACACACACTTCTCAGGACAGGGTTCGGTTTTGGGAAAATGACCTGAATTTTCTACATGCTTTTATTCCAAAAAGTAAAAGAAGTTTCCCTTGTGTTTACTAAGGTTAGACTTGGGGCTAGTGCTAATAAGCTACATTTATCATCGTCTGTGGAATGTCCTCACATCTTTAGTGTGTGTGTGTGTTGTCTCTGTAAATGCTCCAGATCACAGATTTTAACCAGTCGAAGATTCTGGAGGAGTCGTCCCTAATGAAGACCCTGTGTGGAACCCCCACTTATTTGGCTCCTGAGGTTTTTACAGCTGCGTCCACTGAAGGATACACTCGGGCTGTGGACTGCTGGAGTCTGGGAGTCCTGCTCTTCGTCTGGTGAGTCTTTTGTTTCGAGTTTGTAAAGGACCAGTGCGGTTCTGAAACATAAATCGGTGGCATCACATTTGATCTGTTGTCACACCATTTCCAAGCATCACAGCTGAGTGTGCAGAGCGAGACTTCATCGGCCCGAGGGGTCTTAAAGGCTGTCAGAGTGAGGTTTAATCACCCCGGGGTGGTTTGAGGGGCTAACAGTGAGGTTTAATCACCCCGGGGTGGTTCCAGGGGCTGACAGAGTGAGGTTTAATACCCCGGGGTGGTTCAAGGGGCTAACAGAGAGGTTTAATCACCCCAGGGTGGGTCGAGGGGCTGACAGAGTGAGGTTTGATCACCCCGGGTGGGTCGAGGGGCTAACAGAGTGAGGTTTAATACCCCGGGGGGGCTAGTGGAACAGGCAGAGTGAGGTTTATTTTATTTAATAGTTGTGCCGTAATAGTTAAAGGAGCAGATCATTTTCAGATACCACTCTCTCTCTCTCTCTCTCTCTCTCTCTCTCTCTCTGACAGTCTGGGAGGGTATCCCCCATTTAACACCCAGAGCAGCACCCTTTCGGTCAGAGAGCAGATCCTGGGCGGACAGTACGTGTTCATAAAGTCTCAGTGGAAAGGTGTCTCCAGTGACGGTACTGTTCACACTCCACACACTGAACATAATCATACAGAACCGAATCACACTGGAATAATCAGCTGAATTAGTTCATGACGCACTGAATGGTTTAATAAAGAAACAATGTGAATCCTGAGATCAGAACAACACTGGTTTATTGGAGATGCTTTTTTAGTTTAAAATAAATTATTAAAAAGGAACATCAGTGTAAAATCCCTTACTTGGTGCATGTTTACATTACAGTGTGAATCTGGAGTCCACCAACCCACACACTGTGAAACAAGACCCCAGTCAGTTTACTGTGTGCTGCCTGTGTCAGAAACACAGGATAAAACGAGTCGCTCTGATTCTGAGTAAAACGGAGAAGAAAGAGAACAGAGTGAAAACGGCTAAAAACCAGAGCTTCTGCTCCTCGCTCCTCACTGCTGTGCGCTCGGGGTCGGGGTGAACAGAGAGTGGCTCATTAACATTTAAAGGAACAGGTCATGAAAGCGGGCGTTCTGAACAGGGCTGTTTACACAGGGGGAGAACACTGCTGTGGGGCTCGTGCTGTGCCGCCTGTTGTGAGTCAACCATTAGGTTTTAAAGTATTAATACATTTACAAACTCTAACATTCGAGATCCCCGTCTGTAACTCGTCTAAACCCCACTGTTACGTACTTCTTTTGGACACAGTGTTTTCTCCAAGAACAGAACAAACCCATCACTGGCTCCTGCAGCGCTTCTCCTCACTCACCGTTTTCACGCTGCTTCATTTGTAAGTGATTATTTGTGTGTGTTTGTCTTCAGCTAAAGACCTGGTGAAGAAGCTGCTGGTGGTGGATCCAGTGAAGCGTCTGAGTGTTGGAGCAGCTCTGGATCACCTCTGGCTGAAAGTGAGAGCAATAATATGTTCATTATACAGTGCCTTGTCTTACAGCTGCTTTGCTAAGGTTAATTTCATAAGAAAACTACAGTGACGTATCACAGAGCCTCCGTCTCCATCACTCTGGGCTCTGCGCTACAGAAACCGCACTGTGTTTCATTTCAAATTGACTTTACTTGGATAAAAAGCAGATTTAATGAGGTTGTATCTCAGTAAAATAGGAGCTTTATGGAACAACTGCTGTTTTGCTGCAGGACGAAGAAATGAGGGCCACTGCCCACAGAATGATGTGCGCAGAAAACGTACCTGAAACTACAGAGGCCCCCGGACCCTCGGAGAGCGCAGCGGCTTCGGCCTCGGAAACCGAACCTCCGCGGACGAGAGTGAGACCGCTGGCCCGATTCATTTACAGAATATTTATTGATAATGAATATACGCATCATCACTGTCCAATTAAAAACACGTGTGTGTGTGTCCTTCACACTGTGTGTAAATCTCATGATGAACAATGGAAATGCTCCAAAATATCACATGCTACTGATCAAGTACAGCCTCCGAAACGTAGCAGATGTTAGTGCAGTAGAGAGAGAGAGAGAGAGATGCTTTAAAGGTGTACAGTGATGGACACTATTCTCAGATCATAGGAGGATCTGATGGTCGCTGCAGGACTGTGAACTGTGACCTTGTTCAGTGACGCTGAGTCTCATCTGTAATATTTATTACACTGCAGTTCGTCCAGAGAGAGGTGTTTTTGGGACATGTTCAGTTCAGATTGTGTCTGTTCTGCATTTTATTGGACTGGTTCGCTCTCTGGTTTTGAACTCTGGATAGGTGTGTGGTAGGAACTGGCCTGTGTGTGTGTGAGTTAGAGAGCAAGTTGTTGAATAAAAATTTCTGAAACGTGACTGTGGCCAAAAGCAGCTAAAAAACATAAAGCCAAGGCTGGTGCGAAAACAGTGCTGCTTTTCTCTGCACGATTCTGCCGTGTAGTAAATTATAACCTGGACGTGCAGTGGAAGCTACACACAACAGCGCCACTCTGTGGCTTTAGGCTTATTTTTTCATTTTTTGGTTGCTGTTTGTTCAGGGTTTTAATGACATTTATTAAAGATAAATCATTTTCAGAAAAATAAATGGCATGTGTGTGCACTCTCTCTCTCTTTCTCTCAGGCTTCGAAAAGAAAAGCAGAAGAACCAGCAAAAGGGGCAGATCCTAAAAGACGGCCAGGTCCAGACGCTGCAAAATAAGTCCCTTTTGTTCACGTGTAAATATGAACTTTGTAAAATATAAAAAATAAAGTTTTTTTAAATATAATTTTATTTTTTCAAAAACATTTGATTAATACGTTCACAAATGAAAACCATCGCTGATGAACTGTCTCCACTTTTGTAAATAATTATTTAAACCCTGTTTAAGGCACATTGGGCTCTGAACTCTCGGCTCTTATTTCCAAAGAGAAGAGAGTGAGCTTTAGAAAATACCCAGAAAAACAGGGCATCAGCATTCAATTAAAAGTGCTCAAGTTAATTTTCTATTACATTTATCAATATGAATTTTGGAGAAACACTGTTGGAAAACCTCTTCATTTCAGACCGTCTGTCTTCGTTGTTGAGGTTCACATTCTCTGCCACTAGAGGGCTCCACGATTAATGAACAAGTGCAGACGGCGCCGAGTGATGGTTCTGACTGTGACCAGTTTGTAATAAATGAATGAGAGTAATAACCTTAAAGGCTAAGTACCACTTAATGAAGCTCCATGAATATTACACATTATTTTAACTACTGACATATATAAGTATGAATTAAAATAAAAATTGACGGAAAAACCCGAGCTCGCTACGGAAATTCTCAAACGCAACCGTGACGTCACTGGTGGACAACAGCTGAACAACGCCGCGGTAAAACACCGTTATGACTGACTGTTATGACAGTGTCTAGTTAAATAACCAACATTATTCATGACAACAGCCTAGCAATAAGCTAAACTCAAATTTAGAGGTACCGTTATTCTTGTAAATGTGATCGAAGTTGAACTCGAATTCATCCGACGCTATAAACCTCCGTAATGCAGCTACGTAGCCGAGTATAATCTGAGCCACCGAGTTTAGCAAGTCAAGCTAACGTTAACTAACACCAACTAAAACAGGCGAAGTGAGTGTCCTTACCCTGTTTACCTCCATGTTACAGAGGCTCTTGAACACCTTTCGTTGGTGTCCTTACATGCCCATATTGTTGGAAAAGCGCCAGTGAAATGAGCTACAGATAACGGAGTGAGCGGATGGTCCTTTCCAAAGTGCCCGTTTAAAGTGGACAAATTTAGTCCATTTTCTGGATCTTTGGGCCATTTGTGCACAGATGTCCCACTGTACATTGAATGATTGCAGCCAAAAACAACACACCTTTTCGTCATTTTGCATTAAATTAAGTGCAGCTTCTAGAGTTGTTGTCCACCATCTACGTCACAGGTAAAACGCCTATTAGAGTTTCCCAACCCCGGGGGGTGGGGTGGGGGGGGTTGCAACGGTCTTTTAAACCTTATTCCTTCAATTAGTAAGAAATAACATGTTTTCTGCTGACTATCAATAAAAACAAGTTAGGAACTCAAACTCCACTGGATTTATTTGTTTGACACTTTCATAGAGCTGGTGCTTAGCCTTTAATGATGCGTTTTTATTACGAACAGAAATGTGAGGAGCTAACCCAGGTACTATGCCGATAGATTCTCATCAGCGAACCAATCAAACTGATGAGTGAGAACTCAGGGTGTGAGACCTCTTTTGGCCAAGTTGGTGAACTACAATAACAGACAGACACTGTGGTAAAACTGCCCATGTCACCTTTAAAGTTAATCTAAACTTTCAAAAGGTCATTTGATCTCAGTCATTATGAAACACAATCCTCACCTTATTATAACCTTATCACACACCAGTATTACAATTTTATTACATTTATATTAAACTCATATTACAGAACTCACTTAGCAGTTGTTAACTGGGTTTTTAGCTCGATTAACTGTAGTATTTTTACCTCACAATCACAGGTTCACAATCACGGTGATGCTGTAATTAGAATTGAAACTTGTTGTTGCTCCTCTGGGCTCAGCGCTACAAATCTGCACTATGTAACTGTTGGAGAAGGGAAGGAAAGCACTCCCCCTCTCTCCTTGATTTCAGGACAGTGCTGTAAAAGTGAAATACATTTTTCAAACACATGGGGGAGCCCAAGAGCAAAAATCCCAAATCATACCTAGAGTTACTTTAAAAACAGTTTGATCTAAACCTGGATCTTCTTTCTCCCAAACAGAATGTGTGTTTATTTTTAAACTAGGCGTGGTCGCTATGCACGTTTGGTCTGGACGCCGACGTCTTTGTAAAATGATACCAACTTTTAGGGGTTTAAGTGACCCAGGTAATCTGAGAAACCCTGCTTTTTAAGGCTGTCCCGAGGTGTTCCACTGTGTCTGGGTTAGAGTTTTGAGGCGCTCTTGTCTCTAAGCCGGAACAGGACGGCGTGAGCTTCGGTAAACGATCCTCTGAGAGCCGTCTGGACCCTGGACTTCCAGCTCTGCAGCTTTGGGTGGTTCTGCAGGACGTCCCGACCTCCAACAAGAGGCTACACACAACATTTTACTCAGTTAAACTCTGTAACGTGTTTTTAATCGTGGTGTACTCATGGCTTTCCAAATGTAGATACCCCTTCCAATCAATATCAGACACTAGAGCAGCTGCACATGAGCTGAAATTCAACACGCCTGATTACAGGTATCGTGTCGTGGGGTGAAGCAGTGGTGATGGAGCTCTGTCCAGTAAATTTGGGATGAGTTTGAGTGCCAGAACAAATCCTCCAACATCAGCTGCTGACCTCACTAAAGTTTACGTGGCCAAATGCCATCAAATCCACACCAACATGCTTCAGTATTTAATGCAGGAAGATGTTACTGCAGCGAAGGAGGAACACGCTCCTGATGAACACCTTTAATGATGAATAAGAAGGTGTTGTTGATGGATGAAGCTAGTGGAGGGCACTGATTAATGAGGGGTGTCACTCACCTGCATGATCTCGCAGACGGCGAGCAGGTCTGCGATGGAGATGTCGTCGCCGCAGAGGAAGACCTGTCTCTTTAGGAACATCTCTTCCAGCTTCACCAGAGTGTTCTCCATCTCCTCCACGGCTCTCTGCAGCTTCACAGGGTCAGCGGCTCGGCCCGACATCCGGGGCATCAACACCTGGGGGTCAACAGTTTATGTAGCTAAGGCCATAATCAGGATTTTGTTGTTTCTCAGCTTCTTTAACAGTTTTCTGGGGAAAACTTTCATTAAAACACACATTTTCTTTATGTAGGGCAGCACGGTGGCGCAGCAGGTAGTGTCGCAGTCACACAGCTCCAGGGGCCTGGAGGTTGTGGGTTCGATTCCAGCTCCGGGTGATTGTCTGTGAGGAGTTGGTGTGTTCTCCCCGTGTCCGTGTGGGTTTCCTCCGGTTTCCTCCCACAGTCCAAAAACACACGTTGCAGGTGGATTGGCGACTCGAAAGTGTCCGTAGGTGTGAGTGTGTGAGTGAATGTGTGTGTGTCTGTGTTGCCTTGTGAAGGACTGGCGTCCCCTCCAGGGTGTATTCCCGCCTTGCGCCCGATGATTTCAGGTAGGCTCTGGACCCCCCGTGACCCTAAATTGGATAAGCGGTTACAGATAATGGATGGATGGATGGATGGATGGATGTAATATGTAAGTGCAAATTGAGATATTATTTTGAGATAACTGAGTCAATATATTGAGACAGTATCTCATTCTGAGATGGTATCTGATTTTGACATACTGATTCAATATACTGAGATATCTCATATTGAGATAAGTCAATGTATTGATACTATTTTTTTAATTTGAGATACTAAGTTAGTATATTGAGATACTATATCATTAATTTGAGATACTAAGTCAATATAATGAGATACTATGTCATTAATTTGAGATCGTCCATATGTTTAGATTATATCTCATTGGTTTGAGATACAAATCTCAAATTAATGCCATAGTATCTCAATACATTGACTTAGTATCTCAAATTAACGATATAGTATCTCAATATATTGACTTAGTATCTCAAACCAATGAGGTATAATCTCAACATATGGACTATCTCAACTTAACTTGACTTAGTCCATATGTTGAGATTATATCTCATTGGTTTGAGATACTAAGTCAATATATTGAGATACTATATCGTTAATTTGAGATACTAAGTCAATATAATGAGATACTATGTCATTAATTTGAGATAGTCCATATGTTGAGATACTAAGTCAATCTATTGAGATACTATGTCATTATTTTGAGATACTAAGTCAATATATTGAGATACTATGTCATTATCTCAAAATAATGACATAGTATCTCAAACTACTGAAATAGTATCTAATTAGTTTGAGATACTATGTCTTTATTTTGAGGTACTATGTCAATATATTGATATACTCTAAATAATCTAAAAAATAATGAGATAATATCTCAATATACTGACTTAGTATCTCAAAATCATGATCAATATCTTGAAATATTGAAATAGCAACTAACATTAAAAGCGAAAAAATTGGTGCCTTTGTTTGTGTAATAATTTTATTTATGAGGCGAAAAGGGGTTTTCCGTAATTTCCACTCTCCTGAAGAGGCTTTCTGAGAGGTGTTCTGCCACTAGAACTTTGAGGTCAGTTACTGATGTTGGATTAGTTCTGAATTTCAACCACCACTCCATCTCATCCCAGAGGTATTGGTTGAAGCTCAGTCACTACAGAGAACAGTTAACAC
Organism: Hoplias malabaricus; assembly: GCF_029633855.1. Classification (NCBI taxonomy): domain Eukaryota; kingdom Metazoa; phylum Chordata; class Actinopteri; order Characiformes; family Erythrinidae; genus Hoplias; species Hoplias malabaricus. Next base: position 27,719,395 of record NC_089819.1, read on the forward strand.
TGCTATCCGCCTTGTGCTGGGGGATTTTACCCCTCTTCACTCTGCACTGGTGACCTAGGGCTCATTTCATGCTTTTCGTCCTTTAAAAGATCAAGTTTAATATCTTTATACCCAACGATTAGTCAGCTTTAGCTCCACTCAGTGAGTCTCCCCTCAGTCTCACATGGTATCCCCTGCCTCGGGGGGTGAACACATGATTCCTCTGAATCACATAAAGGCTGCCCTACCGTTTTTTCACAAACTGACTAGTTCATCACTGATCTACTGCCCGATTTGGAGCTGACTCAAATATAAAATATGGATCCAGGGAAACTCCTCATGGGTAACCTGCTTAACCCTAACCGTGGGGACAAGATCCCATGCTGAACCGGTGCTGGATTGCACCACGGACTGATGCTCAGCCCATGAGACTGCGTGTTCAGGTTCTGCATTGTGTGAGGTGTTCCCACGCTTAAGGGCAAGGCCTCCTGGTTTGTCTGGGCTGGAGCTTCACCAGAGGATTCCCTTTTCCACTTGAGTTTCCGTGTTCTTTAGGGCACATTTTCCTGGCCACCGCCAAACCCAGACATGTCCATCGGATCACCAGACGGAGGAGTGTGATTCTTCACTCCAGAGGACAAATTCCCACTGCTGTAGATTCCAGTGTCACCATGTTTTACAGCACTGCAGTAGACGCTGTTCATTGCTCCTGGTGATGTAAGTCTTGGATGTAGCAGCTTGGCCATAGAAACCCATTCCATGAAGCCCCCTTTGCACTAATCTGAAGGCTACATGAAGTTTGGAGGTTTGTAGTGATTGACTCTGATGAAAGCTGGTGAACCCTGCGCACTATACACCTCAGCGTATACTGACTCCGCGCTGTCATTTTATGTGGCCTACCACTTTGTGGCTGAGTTGCTGTCATTCCAAATCACTTCCACTTATACACATGTGGCCATGGAAGTGAGTGGAACATCTAAATTCAATGAATTAGATGGGTGAGGGAATACGTTTGGCAATATAGTGTATGTCTTTTGATTGATCATTTGGGTATTTAGACTTCTATGATCCAAGGTCGTCAAACCTGTAAAGTTAATTTTTTGGAAACGAGAGGTATTGATCCTACCTCCATTATGAAGACCTTGGCGACATGAGGGCGAGTGTTGGAGTGGTGCCAGGCCATGTACTCGTCCACTCGAGCTCTCTGCTGAGGATGGAGTGGATACCAGTGCTCTGGGACGTTAAACACCGTTGCCAGGTATTTTAAAATTGCATCACTGGAAAACAATAACACAATTACGTTAACACTGGGACAGCAAGTAACACACACAATGAAAACCAGAAAGCAGTGAGTTGTACATACACTCTGTCACTCATTTAAATTTTATATTTATTTATTTTTTGGCCTGTAACAACTATATTGGTTTTTAGACCAGAAACACTGTCTGCAGCTGGTATCTGTGGTGTTTCAGTGTGCTGTAACTGTATGTAGGAGTAAATGCACTGACACACAAATGGACATGAGCTCCAGCTGTTTACTCTTACATAAAGTTACAGCGCAATGAAATACCAATGAACATCAGCTGCAGCTATTTAACATGAAAATACTGACTAATAAATAGCCTCCTGATATTTTGTTAAACATTTTTTATTATTACAAATATAGACTTGTTTTGTTTATGGGGACCCTGAGCCAGGAAAACAAACAAACAAACAGACACCGGGGGCAAGTGTACCACCCCCTACCCTCCTGGATGTTAGATCAACTTTTTCTGAAGGTCAACCCTGCTGTTTAGCAACAGTGCTTTATAACATTTTATAAACACATCAACATTCAATAACCCCCTTTAAACACCCACCCACCTCTCAGTCAGAATAAACCCGTTGTGCTCAATCACTGGAACTTTCTGCATGGGGTTAATGCGGGTGAATTCTTCGCTTTTCTGCTCTCCTGCACACACACAAACATCTCACTTCATTTTACTGTACTTCTAAGGTGCAGTAGGACAAAGGTGAGTTACCACAACCAAGGTTCATTTGTCCTCTTATCCTAATTTCCAATTCCACCTTAAATAGCGCAGGAGCTACAACGTAATACGCATACACAGTGCAGCTGGAATTTTATTCATATTCAATTTAACAATTCCACCTTAAAGTTATACATACGCTAGAATAAATCTGCTGCTTATTAGCATTTCCCATTCCACCTTAAATATTGCAGCAGCTATAGTTTGCCTCTCCACCTTAAATCTACACTATACTGAGTACACTATACTATATACACTATAATCTATACTGAGACGCTTATTGGCATGTCCCATTCCACATTAAATAATGTAACGGCTGCTGCATTTAAGGTGGAACATTTTAAATAAGTCAACGTCAAATTCGTGTTTCGCACTTTAACCGCTGCTGAGTTTAAGGTGGAACGAGGAATTAGAACATGAAACCAACTTCAAACTCCTTTGGATTACACGGTAACCGCTGCTGTATTTAAGGTGGAAATGGGGAATTAGGACGAAGTTTGGACAACAGGAGATTGCAGTTAGGAGTGAAATGGTTGTGGGGTGTGGAGCTCACCTCTCCTCAGAGCCACAGTGTGCACCTTGTGGGGAATTTTGTTGTGTTTGAGGAATATTAGCAGAGCTCTGCAGGGCTGGGACAACAGATCCAGATAGACCTTTACCGGCTTATTCTCCATACTGTCACAAACAAACACAGAAAACTACACACACACCACGCTGAACACGTACGCGTCAGAGCTGGAGCCGCTGCTTATAAGGGAGGGAATGACGTGCAATTAGGCCCGCCTCTCCTTTGCTGTGATTGGATAGTTCATATCAAGCTGCTTCCCCATTGGCCAGTTAAAGTTGCGACGTCTTTTATCTTTTACATGTAAACACATTCACGTAGGGACTAATTAATAATGCGCGCAAACAATAATGAGTGGGAACTACTCAATAATATATTTATTTAATTAAGTCACTCCCACGTTTTAATAAGCTGTTCCCACATCTTATTACAGGGGGCGCCTGCAGTGGGGAACTGCAGTTCTCTCTGGTTTAGTTACGTTCAGAAGCTCTGTGTATTTTAAGGTGGAACGGTGTGTTTGAGGAGGAAACACACTGTATTTTGTTCGCGGCTGAAGTGTAACTTGTCTTCTGTAAGTTTTCATTCACTGTTTTACTGGATTCCCACAGAAACTCATTTGTAACTCAAGCTTAGTTTAGTTTTATAGCACTTTGTTTATTTTTATGCAATTAGTCACCTACAGAATTTGGAGAAATACATCAATATCCTCATCTCTTTTTATGATTCTCAACATTTGAATATCTCTCTCTTTGCTGCTGTTTCTCTGAGCAGAGAGAGAGAGAGAGACAGAGAGAAAGAGAGAGAGACAGAGAGGAGAGCAAGACACAGAGAGAGAGACAGAAAGAGAGAGCGAGAGAGGTAGACAGAGAGAGAAAGAGAGACAGAGAGGCAGAGAGAGAGAGAGAGAGAGAGAGAGCGCCAAGCATACTGGACAAAGACACTTTTTTTTTATCCATTTACAGTTTCACTTTAGACCAAGGCACAAAGAAGAAACATCCTCAGAGTTGTATAAAAGTCTTCTATGATCACAGTCACGAATGTTGCCTTTAAATTGTTCCAACAGCTGTTTAAGGCATTTTTTAAATTTATTTTGAAGGGCACTGTATGACATTTGACAGATGAAATATAAGGAGTCAGAATTAAATAAATTCATTCATTCATTCATTATCCAAATGAATTAAATTTTCTCACTGTATTCTGCCGTTTATAAATGTATTTACTTCCTTATTCATGCCCCATAAACACCACTCTGCAGGTCCCTTACCCACAGTCTTGTAACAGATGACACAGACGAAGCTGAATGCGTTTTTTCTGGCCCCAGGGCTCTCCTCGGTTTCTCAGGGCTGTGAAGGGAAAGTGCAGTCTAACACTGTGATGAGTGTCATACACAGATGCAGCATGAAGTGGAGAAGTTAGAATGTATTGTGCTTAAGCTCATGACCTTAAAGTGCTTATTACATGATGTACTCAGGACATGACTCTGGAGTGAGGAGAGAAAGTGATAAACAATGTACTTCTGTAGTTAGATCATAGAAGTCTAATGTTGAAGAACATCTGGAGTGGAAAACCTGACCTAACCGTCTGCAAACATTACACTGACAAAGGGACAAATAGAACAGCAGAGATATGTAGAGCATAATGTCCCGGTTTGGGAGTCTGGGTTTGGGAAATGAGACGTGATGGTGATGGTAAAGAGAAAAGTGTTTGTGACAAATGCCCTATAAACACTGCTGTGAATGTCTTAATAAACTAGAGGTTGGAGTGAATCCTTGACTCTGATTTCTCCTCGGACCTGAGCATCATTTTGGAACTCTTCCTTCCAGGTGACACTTAGACAATAGCCACAACAATGGTGTTCCTGCTTTAGGAGGGAATCAAGCCTTCATCTTTCATGTGAAGTTCAGCAGTACAGTGCTCCTGATCCATCACTTAAGAGTGCACCCCAGGGTCAGTCCAAGCCTGATTAGATCTGGTTTGATCATGACCTGAGCAGAGACCTGGGACTGGTTTGATCCCCAGGGCCAGCAGAAAAAAGGGGTAGAAGTAAAGGAAATATAATTTCACCTCCCTCAACATCCACAGCTGAGGTGCCCTTGAGCAAGGCCGCAAACTCCCAGCCGTGCCCTGGATGCTGTGGATGCCCATTGCTCATTTTCAATCATCCTTCCATTATCTGTAACCCCTTATCCAATTTAGGGTCGCGGGGGTCCAGAGCCTACCTGGAATCATTGGGCGCAAGGCGGGAATACACCCTGGAGGGGACGCCAGTCCTTCACAGGGCAACACAGATACATTCACTCACACACTCACACCTACGGACACTTTCGAGTCGCCAATCCACCTGCAACGTGTGGTTTTGGACTGTGGGAGGAAACCGGAGGAAACCCACGCGGACACGGGGAGAACACACCAACTCCTCACAGACAGTCACCCGGAGCTGGAATCGAACCCACAACCTCCAGGCCCCTGGAGCTGTGTGACTGCAACACTACCTGCTGCGCCACCGTGCCGCCCCTCATTTACAATCAATCTGACAAAAGTAACATTGCCCTGAGCAGCGCCTCCTAAAAATAAAGAGCACAAATGAGTCATTGGGAGGCACAATGGTGCAGTAGGTAGTGTCTCTGTCACAGCCCCAGGGACCTGGAGGTTGTGGGTTCAAGTCCCGCTCCGGGTGACTGTCTGTGAGGAGTGTGGTGTGTTCTCCCTGTGTCTGTGTGGGTTTCCTCCGGGTGACTGTCTGTGAGGAGTGTGGTGTGTTCTCTCTGTGTCTGCGTGGGTTTCCTCCGGGTGACTGTTTGTGAGGAGTGTGGTGAGTTCTCCCTGTGTCTGCGTGGGTTTCCTCCGGGTGACTGTTTGTGAGGAGTGTGGTGAGTTCTCCCTGTGTCTGCGTGGGTTTCCTCCGGGTGACTGTTTGTGAGGAGTGTGGTGAGTTCTCCCTGTGTCTGCGTGGGTTTCCTCCGGGTGACTGTCTGTGAGGAGTGTGGTGAGTTCTCCCTGTGTCTGCGTGGGCTTCCTCCGGGTGACTGTCTGTGAGGAGTGTGGTGAGTTCTCCCTGTGTCTGCGTGGGCTTCCTCCGGGTGACTGTCTGTGAGGAGTGTGGTGAGTTCTCCCTGTGTCTGCGTGGGCTTCCTCCGGGTGACTGTCTGTGAGGAGTGTGGTGAGTTCTCCCTGTGTCTGCGTGGGTTTCCTCCGGGTGACTGTCTGTGAGGAGTGTGGTGTGTTCTCTCTGTGTCTGCGTGGGTTTTCTCCGGGTGACTGTCTGTGAGGAGTGTGGTGTGTTCTCTCTGTGTCTGCGTGGGTTTCCTCCGGGTGACTGTCTGTGAGGAGTGTGGTGTGTTCTCCCTGTGTCTGTGTGGGTTTCCTCTGGGTGACTGTCTGTGAGGAGTGTGGTGTGTTCTCTCTGTGTCTGCGTGGGTTTCCTCCGGGTGACTGTCTGTGAGGAGTGTGGTGTGTTCTCCCTGTGTCTGTGTGGGTTTCCTCCGGGTGACTGTCTGTGAGGAGTGTGGTGTGTTCTCCCTGTGTCTGTGTGGGTTTCCTCTGGGTGCTCCGGTTTCCTCCCAAGCTCCAAAAGCACACGTGGATTGGAGACTCAAAAGTGTCCGTAGGTGTGAGTGTGTGAGTGAATGTGTGAGTGTGTGTCGCCCTGTTAAGAACTGGCGCCCCCTCCAGGGTGTGTTCCCACCTAGTGCCCAGTGATTCTGGGTAGACTCCGGACCCACCGCCGCCCTGAACTGGATAAGAAATACACACAATGAATGAATGAAAAAAATGAGTCATTTACATATGTCCCATTTTTATTTTATTGTCATAGTTTTTTCTTATAAAAAGTTTAAAGACATTGACCAGATTCCTCTACAAACACAAATAAAACAATGACAGGTTTGGACATCTTATTATTATTATGTAATCACTGTATACACCTACATTTATTACACACACAACTGTAACAACCTGAGTGTATCTCAGAAGGAAATTAATAATAATAACAATTAAAGCACCATGATGGACAGTCCTCACTGATGAATAAAACTAGCCCTACACTTTAAAAAAAGTTCTAATTACAAGTGACAGTCCCTCTTTGAGTTAAAGAATGAATGTGAGACCTGTATCAAGGCACTGGTGTCTTTTACATCACTACGGTTAAAGGGCAGTATGCTTTGAGGAGGGAACAGTGTTTCTCTCCTGGAGGGTGAGTAGAGTTACAGTGACGTGGAGAGCAGAGGTCCTTCTGCGCCTTTAGCCGGGCTCAGTTTGGTCCTCTGTCGGCTCTGGAACTCACTCTGAATGTCCAGGAATGTTTTATTCTTGGTCTCAGGGACGATGAAGAAGATGAAGGTGGCTACGAAGCAACAGACCACCAGAAAAACCAGGAAACAGTACTGCTGCAGTCCGTTCTGAAGGAGAGAGAGAGAGAGAGAGAGAGAGAGAGAGAGAGAGAGAGAGAGAGAAAGAGAGAGTGAGAGAGAAGGAGAGGGAGAGAGAGAGAGAGGGAGAGAGAAGGAGAGAGAGAGAGAGAGCGAGAGAGTGAGAGAGAGAGGGAGAGAAAGAGGCAGAGAGAGAGAGAGAAAGAGAGTGAGAGAGAAGGAGAGGGAGAGAGAGAGGGAGAGAGAAGGAGAGAGAGAGAGAGAGAGAAAGAGAGAAGGAGAGAGAGAGAGAGAAAGAGTGAGAGAGAGACGGAGAGAAAGAGAGGCAGAGAGAGAGAGAGAAAGAGTGAGAGAGAAGGAGAGGGAGAGAGAGAGAGAGAAAGAGTGAGAGAGAAAGAGAGGGTGAGAGAAGGAGAGAGAGTGAGAGAGAAAGAGAGAGAGTGAGAGAAAGAGGGAGAGAGACAAAGGGAGAGAAAGAGTGAGAGAGAAGAAGAGAGAGTGAGAGAGAAAGAGAGAGAGAGAGAGAGTGAGAGAAAGAGAGAGGGAGAGAGAGAGAGATGATGTTGTAGTTAGTTGTTTGGGTCCCAGTCAATATTATATGAGTTTCACAGTAACTGACTACAACTGTAAAATAACAGCACAGAGAGGAGCCTTAACAATAAAACTATGACAGCACTATTATACATCACCTGTTTTACACTTTAATAAGAATAATACTTTAATACAGTAACACTGTTACACTCTAACTGATTGTTTCACTGACTACTGGACTCTACTGGACTCTACTGCACTGTGCTAGACTCTGCTCTCTGATTGGTTCCTGGTTGGTTTTCCACTCCCACAGCCCCCCCCCCCAGAAATGTATCAGTGTCGTCTCTAACCCCGTCTCTAAGGGGAACAGTGGGCTTTGGAAACCACAACAACGGCGGTGGTAATGTTAAGCGGTGTTTACTCATGGTGTATTGGTGTGTTGTTGTTGTTTGGGACTGAACACAGCTCCGTCATCAGTTCAGACAGATCAGTAGAGTTTGTTCCTTCCTTGTTGCAGCGTCCAGCTCTCGCTGGATTCTTTCGTCGGCCACCGATCCAAGGAACGTTTGAACCTCTTCAAAAGACCACGGCGTCATTTTACGAGCTGCCGTCGTGAGTCGGATAAAAACAAACGTGATCTCTGCTGCAGCTGGAGATTTTACAGATGGAGAGTTGGTGCTGGTCGTCTGCGTTGTGTGGCGTAGAGTGACGACTCTCTCTGGACAATCAGCGCTCTGCAAGGTTTACACGCCACGGTTTAGTCCCTACTCGACTCGCTCTGAACCACGAGAGAACAGCCACTAAACAAGAACCCGCTTCCAGAACCAGAACCTGATTCACCTCAGTAGTGTAGGGACCATGACTAAAACTGACTTAAAATAGATCTGAAGCAAAAAAAAAAAAATTAGTGTGTGTGTGTGTGTGTTATACCACAATAAAGGGGAACATCATGCCGATGAAGAAGAAACTGAGCCAGTTGACTGATCCTCCGATCATGTACGCCGCGGGCCGCGTGGTCTGAGTGAACAGCTCAGTTGTCAGGATGTTAGTGACGCCCCCTACAGGTGCATCACACAGAACAGAACAGAGTTTTAAAGCTATATGCAGTTTGTACACGAGGACATGAGAAAAAAAGACTTCACTTCTTTCTTGCATCATTTGTAAACACCTGCTGTGAACCACCGTGGACTGAAATGGTCCAGTTTGGAAACAGTTGACAGGCTGTGTATTCACATTTGTATCTATTTATTAACCCTTTCATTCACTGGCTCAGATGTCACCTGGTCCAAGGCCGAAGCTGAGGATGAAGGCGAAAACACAGGTCATGCTGAGGTACGGCATCCAGGAGCTGTACTTCTGCACAAGAGAAACACAGAGGAACCAGAGCAAAAACCTTCATATCGATGTGTAATATTCCTCTAAACAACATCTCCATCGTTAAATAAACACAGATTACAGTAAAACAGAAGATTACAGACAACACACAGCTCAAGCTCACAGACAGTGACCCGAGGACATAATCCCACCCAGGAGCCTGAGACTCCGCAGCTGAGTGACCACCACGTGTGATTTTATATCTTCTTTTGGATAATTCATATTACTTTATTATAAACTTTACCTGAAAGGTGAGAGTGACAGTGAAGCAGATGCACCAAAAGGACATGAGTGTGTACCCTCCAATAATCAACACTCTCCGGCCCAGAGACTCAATCAGTAAACCCTGCAAAACACACACACACACACACACACACACCTACAATGAGGAACAGATCTACAGACTGACATTACCAAAAATAACAACACTGGAATTATATATAAAGAGGGGATTAAAAATGCATCTATCAAAATAGAACAGCCCTGAAGGCTAGCTCTACCAAAACTAACAGCTCTAAAGGCTGTACAATACCAATAATACCAACAGTGGTAAGGGTGGTTTCCCAGACAGGGATTAAGCCTAGTTCAGGATTGCACAGTCTATGTATTCAATTGAAATGATATAGTCCAGGACTAAGCTTAATCCCTGTCTGAGAAACCAATCCCCCAATGTCTGGCACTACAAAGATTAACAGCCATAAAGGCTGGCTCTACCAAAAATAAATATCTCAAGACTGGCTCCACCAAGACTAAAGACTACTCAGATTAAAAGCCCTAAATACAGGCTCCACCAAGACTAACCACCCTAAAGCCTGGCATTACAGAGTCTAACAGCCATAAAGGCTGTCTCTACCAAGACTAACAGCCCTAAAGACTGGCACTACAGAGTCTAACAACCTTAAAGGCTGTCTCTACCAAGACTAACAGCCCTAAAGACTGGCACTACAGAGTCTAACAACCTTAAAGGTTGTCTCTACCAAGACTAACAGCCCTAAAGACTGGCACTACAGAGTCTAACAGCCTTAAAGGCAGTCTCTACCAAGACTAACAGCCCCAAAGACGGGTACTATAGGGGCTAACAGCCTTAAAGGCTGTCTCTACCAAGACTAACAGCCCTAAAGACTGGCACTACAGAGTCAAACAGCCTTAAAGGCAGTCTCTACCAATAATATCAGCCATAAAGGCTGTTTGGGACTTACACAGGTCAATGCAGTGATGCACTCACAGGCTCCTGTCCCCACAGTGGCATAGGGAATTTTCTCAAATGGAATTCCAGCTTCAGCAAAAACATAATCTGCATAGAAATAAATCTGAGGCAAGAAAAAGAATCTTTCAGCACAGAGTTAAGATTGATTTATATTTAATTCGCATCGATGTATGTAAATATACTTTAACATAAAGTCAACATGGAACCTAGGGGGCAGCATCCAATCTAAAATGTATAAACGAGCAGCGTCACTGTCTGTGTGTGGTTTGGTTCATGCTCCTGTCATTCAATACACAGCCACTGGGGTCGCAGGTGTGTGCTGGTGCTGCTGCTGCTGCTGCTACTGATGATGTGTGTGTGTGTGTGTTTGTGTGTGTGTGTGTGTGTGTGTGTGTGTGTGTGTGTGTGTGTGTGTGTGTGTGTGTGTGTGCGAGCACTATTTTGAGCTCTTAGTTCTATCAGTGACACACAGACTATGGGTTATGGAGATGCACAGATCCAACCCAAACCAGCACCAGTATCCATCATTACACAGTATTATTCCATTCTAACATCTGGGAAGGCGTTGGAGCAGATTTGAGAAGCATGCTGTGAGGATTTGATGGCGTCCAGCCACATAAACCTTAGGGAGTTAAGGTACAGGTTTTGGATGATTAGTTCTGGATCACAAACTTCAGTCCAAGTCATGTCAGAGGTGGTAAATAGAGCTCAATCTCCCAGAGCATCTGGCCAACTCTTGGCATTGAGCATGTTTCTGATCAAGGGTTAAACACACTCGATCCTTAAAGAGTGAACCTCAGTGCGGCTGAAAACACTCACTACACTGGGTGTCTATGAGTGTTTAGACGTGTTGTTTATATAGGTTTGTGTCAGCGTACAGCGTTGATGCCGTTGAGCTGCTGCGCGGTGCTGATGACCATGATGGTGAAGAGCGGCCAGCGGAGGTTCTTGTCAGCGAAGAGCTCCCAGGGTTTCAGAGGTTTGACTCCTAAAGCACTCGCTCTCTCTCGCTCCATATCCTCTTTCTCTTCCTGATAGTTCTGTCCTCCATGAAGCTGCTTCAAAGCTGAGAGTGTAAACACACACACACATACACACACACACACACAAGGCAGAGATCAGAACATTCCTCAGCTCACAAGATCATTCTTGTTCATTATGCTCCAGTTAATCCACAGAATGCAGACATATCTCACCCAGGTGTCTGCCCACACTCCAGCTTTTCCTCACTGACATTTTCTGACCTTAACTGACCATTACTGACTACTACTGACCTTATTGACCATTACTGACCCTTACTGACCTTTACCAAACTTTACTGACTATTACTGACCCTTATTGACCATTACTGACCCTTACTGACCTTTACCAACCTTTACTGACTATTACTGACCCTTATTGACCATTACTGACCCTTACTGACCTTTACCAACCTTTACTGACTATTACTGACCCTTATTGACCATTACTGACCCTTACTGACCTTTACCAACCTTTACTGACTATTACTGGCCCTTATTTCCTTTACAAAACCTTTCTGAAGTTTAAACTTTACTGACAATTACAGACCCTTACTGACCATTACTGACCCCTCATGAACTTTACTGGGCATTACTACCTGTTACTGATCTTAACCAACCTTTACTGACCTTTATTGAGCTTTACTGGACATTTTAACCCTTACTGACCTTTACCAACCTTTACTGAACCTTACTGACTTTTACCAATCCTTCTGACATTCATTGACCCTTACTGACCTTACCTATACTCACACTTACTGACCCTTATTGACTATTACTGACCTTTACTGACCCATACTGACCGCTAGTCTTGCCTGTAATAATAAAGGGGATGTGCACGTAAAAACAAACAAACAACCAAAAAAAAAAAAAACTACTACTTTGTCATCAAAGCCTACCATTCTCTCTTGCACTATATTCGGGTTACATCTCAGATGTCACATACATTTAAATCGATTTAACCATCATTCATTCATTAAAATGTTCATTCATTCATACATAGATGCATACCTGTATTTATACACTTATTAATTAATTTGATCATTCCTGCATTCAAACAATTTCATTTGTTCATTCACCCACTCATAATTTATAGTAGAATAGTGTGGAGTAAAGTGTAGTGTAAAATATACTTTTTAAGTGTAGTGTAAAGTGTAGTGTAGTATAGTGTAGTGTAGTGTAGTGTAAAGTGTAGTGTAGTGTAAGGTTTAAAGTGTAAAGTGTAGTGTAGTGTAGTGTAAGGTGTAGAGTGTAGTGTAAAGTAGTGTTTAGTGTAGTGTAAATTGTAGTCTAAAATGCAGTGTAGAGTACAGTAGTGTAAAGTGTAGTATAGTGTAAATTGTAGTCTAAAGTTCAGTGTAGTGTAGTGTAGTGTAGTGTAAAGTAGTGTAAAGTGTAGTATAGTAAAAATTGTAGACTACAGTGCAGTGTAGTGTAGTGTAAAGTAGTGTATTGTAAAATGCAGTGTATTGTAGTGTAAATTGGTGTGTAGTGTAGTGTAGTGTAAAATAGTGTAAAGTGAAGTGTAGTGTATATTGTAGTGTAGTGTAAATTATTGTAAAATGTAGTGTTTTGTAGTTTAAAGTAGTGTAAAGTTTAGTGTAGTGTAATGTAATGTAATGTAAAGTTTAGTGTAGTGTAAATTAGTGTAAAGCGTAGTGTAGTGTAAAGCGTAGTGTAGTGTAAAGTAGTGTAAAGTGAAGTGTAGTGTAAAGTGTATTGAAGTGTAAAGTGCAGTGTAAATGAGTATAATAAGTACTCTAGTGTAGTGTAAACTGTACTGTAAATAAATGTAAACTGTACTGTAAATAAGTGTAAAGTGTAGTGTAATGTAGTGTAAAGTGTAGTGTAAATTAGTGTAAAGCATAATGTATTGTAGTGTAATGTAGTGTAGTGTAGTGTAAATTAATGTAAAGCTTAGTGTAGTGTAGTGTATTGTAAATTAGTGTAAAGTGTAGTGTAGTTTAGTGTAGTGTAAATTGTAGTGTAAATTAGTGTAGTGTAAAGTGTAGTGTAAATTAGTGTAAGGCATAGTGTAGTGTAGTGTAAATTTGTGTAAATTAGTATAAATCGTAGTGTAGTGTAAATCAGTGTAAAGCATAGTGTAGTGTAGTGTAAATTAGTGTAAAGCATTGTGTAGTGTAGATTAGTGTAAAGTGTAGTGTAGTATAGTGTAGTGTAGTGTAAATTAGTGTAAAGTGTTGTTTAGTATAGTGTAGTGTAGTGTAGATTAATGTAAAGCGTTGTGTAGTGTAGTGTAGTGTAGTGTGAAAGTAGAGTAAAGTGTAGTGTAAATTGGTGTAAAGCATAGTGTAGTGTAGTGTAGTGTAGTGTAGTGTAGTGTAGTGTGAAATTAGTGTAGTGTATTGTAAATACCCATGTTGCAGGCGTGGTCATTGCTGCGGTCGATCAGTAGATACCGTGGACTCTCAGGAAACCAGGGCAGGAGCATCAGCTGCAGAAGAGCAGGGATACAGGTAGTGGACAGGAGGAGGGGCCAGTACTCTTCTCTCCCCAACAGCTCACTGTAATACACACACACACACACACACACACACACACACACACATACACAAACACAATTGATTACTTATAGGGGATATGAAATAATCTGTAGTGAATACTGATTAATCCATAGTATGTAAAAAATTATTAACAGTGGTTAGGAACTGACTTGAGTCCCATGACCTGTCCAGTGAAAATGCCCCCGGTAATGAAGATGGATGTTCCCATGGCCATTGCACCCCTCAGAGCCCGGGGTGCAATCTCGCCCAGATAGAGGGGCTGAACACAGATTGCTACACCTGTCAATCAACCACAGTTAACCAGTCAGAATCAGCCAATCAGAAACTTTTTATTACTGACTGCATTCTCTTATGGTGCTCATGTATGTGAGAATATATATCTATTCATTCATTGATTATCATTCATTATCTGTAACCGCTTATCCAGTTCAGGGTCGCGGTGGGTCCAGAACCTACCTGGAATCATTGAGCGCAAGGCGGGAATACACCCTGGAGTGGGCGCCAGTCCTTCACAGGGCAACACAGACACACACACATTCACTCACACCCTCGGACACTTTTGAGTCGCCAATCCACCTACAAACATCTGTTTTTGGAGCGTGGGAGGGAAACGGAGCACCCAGAGGAAACCCACACAGACACAGAGAGAACACACCACACTCCTCACAGACAGTTACCCGGAAGAAACCCACGCAGATACAGGGAGAACACACCACACTCCTCACAGACACTCACCCGGAGGAAACCCACACAGACACAGAGAGAACACACCACACTCCTCACAGACAGTCACCCGGAGGAAACCCACGCAGACACAGGGAAAAAACACCACACTCCTCACAGACACTCACCCGGAGGAAACCCACACAGACACGGAGAGAACACACCACACTCCTCACAGACAGTCACCCGGAGGAAACCCACGCAGACGCTGGGAGAACACACCACACTCCTCACAGACACTCACCCGGAGGAAACCCACACAGACACAGAGAGAACACACCACACTCCTCACAGACAGTCACCTGGAGGAAACCCACACAGACACAGGGAGAACACACCACACTCCTCACAGACAGTCACCCGGAGGAAACCCACACAAACACAGAGAGAACTCACCACACTCCTCACAGACAGTCACCCGGACGAAACCCACACTGAGACAGAGAGAACACACCACACTCCTCACACACAGTCACCTGGAGGAAACCCACGCAGACACAGGGAGAACACACCACACTCCTCACAGACAGTCACCCGGAGGAAACCCACGCAGACACAGGGAGAACACACCACACTCCTCACACACAGTCACCCGGAGGAAACCCACACTGAGACAGAAAGAACACACCACACTCCTCACAGTCACCTGGAGGAAACCCACACAGACACAGGGAGAACACTCCACACTCCTCACAGACAGTCACACGGAGGAAACCCATGCAGACACAGGGAGAACACACCACACTCCTCACACACAGTCACCCGGAGGAAACCCACGCAGACACAGGGAGAACACACTACACTCCTCACAGACAGTCACGCGGAGGAAACCCACACAGACACAGAGAGAACACACCACACTCCTCACAGACAGTCACCCGGAGGAAACCCACGTAGACGCTGGGAGAACACACCACACTCCTCACAGACACTCACCCGGAGGAAACCCACACAGACACAGAGAGAACACACCACACTCCTCACAGACAGTCACCTGGAGGAAACCCACACAGACACAGGGAGAACACACCACACTCCTCACAGACACTCACCCGGAGGAAACCCACACAAACACAGAGAGAACACACCACACTCCTCACAGACAGTTACCCGGAGGAAACCCACGCAGATACAGGGAGAACACACCACACTCCTCACAGACACTCACCCGGAGGAAACCCACACAGACACAGAGAGAACACACCACACTCCTCACAGACAGTCACCCGGAGGAAACCCACGCAGACACAGGGAAAAAACACCACACTCCTCACAGACACTCACCCAGAGGAAACCCACACAGACACGGAGAGAACACACCACACTCCTCACAGACAGTCACCCGGAGGAAACCCACGCAGACGCTGGGAGAACACACCACACTCCTCACAGACACTCACCCGGAGGAAACCCACACAGACACAGAGAGAACACACCACACTCCTCACAGACAGTCACCTGGAGGAAACCCACACAGACACAGGGAGAACACACCACACTCCTCACAGACACTCACCCGGAGGAAACCCACACAAACACAGAGAGAACACACCACACTCCTCACAGTCACCTGGAGGAAACCCACACAGACACAGGGAGAACACACCACACTCCTCACAGACACTCACCCGGAGGAAACCCACACAGACACAGGGAGAACACACCACACTCCTCACAGACAGTCACAAGAGGAAACCCACACTGAGACAGAGAGAACACACCACACTCCTCACAGACACTCACCTGGAGGAAACCCACGCAGACACGGGAGAACACACCACACTCCTCACAGACAGTCACCCGGAGGAAACCCACGCAGACACAGGGAGAACACACCACACTCCTCACAGACAGTCACCCGGAGGAAACCCACGCAGACACAGGGAGAACACACCACACTCCTCACACACAGTCACCCGGAGGAAACCCACACAGACACAGAGAGAACACACCACACTCCTCACAGACAGTCACCCGGAGGAATCCTACGCAGACGCAGGGAGAACACACCACGCTCCTCACAGACAGTCACCCGGAGGAAACCCACGCAGACGCAGGGAGAACACACCACACTCCTCACAGACACTCACCCGGAGGAAACCCACACAGACACGGAGAGAACACACCACACTCCTCACAGACAGTCACCCGGAGGAAACCCACGCAGACGCTGGGAGAACACACCACACTACTCACAGACACTCACCCGGAGGAAACCCACACAGACATAGAGAGAACACACCACACTCCTGACAGACAATCACCTGGAGGAAACCCACACAGATACAGGGAGAACACACCACACTCCTCACAGACACTCACCCGGAGGAAACCCACACAAACACAGAGAGAACACACCACACTCCTCACAGACAGGCACAGGAAGAAACCCACACTGAGACAGAGAGAACACACCACACTCCTCACAGACAGTCACCTGGAGGAAACCCACACAGACACAGGGAGAACACACCACACTCCTCACAGACAGTCACCCGGAGGAAACCCACACAAACACAGAGAGAACTCACCACACTCCTCACAGACAGTCACCCGGAGGAAACCCACGCAGACACAGGGAGAACACATCACACTCCTCACACACAGTCACCCGGAGGAAACCTACACTGAGACAGAGAGAACACACCACACTCCTCACAGTCACCTGGAGGAAACCCACACAGACACAGGGAGAACACACCACACTCCTCACAGACAGTCACCCGGAGGAAACCCACACAGACACGGAGAGAACACACCACACTCCTCACAGACAGTCACCCGGAGGAAACCCACGCAGACGCTGGGAGAACACACCACACTCCTCACAGATACTCACTCGGAGGAAACCCACACAGACACAGAGAGAACACACCACACTCCTCACAGACAGTCACCTGGAGGAATCCCACACAGACACAGGGAGAACACACCACACTCCTCACAGACAGTCACCCGGAGGAAACCCACACAAACACAGAGAGAACTCACCACACTCCTCACAGACAGTCACCCGGAGGAAACCCATACTGAGACAGAGAGAACACACCACACTCCTCACACACAGTCACCTGGAGGAAACCCACGCAGACACAGGGAGAACACACCACACTCCTCACAGACAGTCACCCGGAGGAAACCCATGCAGACACAGGGAGAACACACCACACTCCTCAAACACAGTCACATGGAGGAAACCCACACAGAGACAGAGAGAACACACCACACTCCTCACAGTCACCTGGAGGAAACCCACACAGACACAGGGAGAACACACCACACTCCTCACAGACAGTCACCCGGAGGAAACCCACGCAGACACAGGGAGAACACACCACACTCCTCGCAGACAGTCACCCGGAGGAAACCCACGCAGACACAGGGAGAACACACTACACTCCTCACAGACAGTCACCTGGAGGAAACCCACACAGAGACAGAGAGAACACACCACACTCCTCACACACAGTCACCTGGAGGAAACCCACGCAGACACAGGGAGAACACACCACACTCCTCACAGACAGTCACCCGGAGGAAACCCACGCAGACACAGGGAGAACACACCACACTCCTCACACACAGTCACCCGGAGGAAACCCACGCGGAGACAGAGAGAACACACCACACTCCTCACAGACAGTCACTTGGAGGAAACCCACGCAGACACAGGGAGAACACACTACACTCCTCACAGACACTCACCCGGAGGAAACCCACACAGACACAGAGAGAACACACCACACTCCTCACACACAGTCACCCGGAGGAAACCCATACAGACACAGAAAGAACACACCACACTTCTCACAGACAGTCACCCGGAGGAAACCCACACAGACACAGGGAGAACACACCACACTCCTCACACACAGTCACCCGGAGGAAACCCATACAGACACAGAAAGAACACACCACACTCCTCACAGACAGTCACCCGGAGGAAACCCACGCAGACGCAGGGAGAACACACCACATTCCTCACAGACACTCACCCGGAGGAAACCCACACAGACACAGGGAGAACACACCACACTCCTCACAGACACTCACCCGGAGGAAACCCACACAAACACAGAGAGAACACACCACACTCCTCACAGACAGTCACAGGAAGAAACCCATACTGAGACAGAGAGAACTCACCACACTCCTCACAGTCACCTGGAGGAAACCCACACAGACACAGGGAGAACACACCACACTTCTCACAGACAGTCACCCGGAGTAAACCCACGCAGACACAGGGAGAACACACCACACTCCTCACACACAGTCACCCGGAGGAAACCCACGCAGAGACAGAGAGAACACACCACACTCCTCGCAGACAGTCACCCGGAGGAAACCCACGCAGACACAGGGAGAACACACTACACTCCTCACAGACAGTCACCCGGAGGAAACCCACACAGACACAGAGAGAACACACCACACTCCTCACAGACAGTCACAAGAGGAAACCCACACTGAGACAGAGAGAACACACCACACTCCTCACAGACACTCACCTGGAGGAAACCCACACTGAGACAGAGAGAACACACCACACTCCTCACAGTCACCTGGAGGAAACCCACACAGACACAGGGAGAACACACCACACTCCTCACAGACAGTCACCCGGAGGAAACCCACGCAGACACAGGGAGAACACACCACACTCCTCACACACAGTCACCTGGAGGAAACCCACACTGAGACAGAGAGAACACACCACACTCCACACAGTCACCTGCAGGAAACCCACACAGACACAGGGAGAACACACCACACTCCTCACAGACACTCACCCGGAGGAAACCCACACAAATACAGAGAGAACTCACCACACTCCTCACAGACACTCACCCAGAGGAAACCCACACAGACACAGCGAGAACACACCACACTCCTCACAGACACTCACCCGGAGGAAACCCACACAGACACAGGGAGAACACACCACACTCCTCACAGACAGTCACAGGAAGAAACCCACACTGAGACAGAGAGAACACACCACACTCCTCACAGACAATCACCTGGAGGAAACCCACACAGACACAGGGAGAACACACCACACTCCTCACAGACAGTCACCCGGAGGAAACCCACACAGACACAGGGAGAACACACCACACTCCTCACAGACAGTCACCCGGAGGAAACCCACACAGACACAGAGAGAACACACCACACTCTTCACAGACAGTCACAAGAGGAAACCCACACTGAGACAGAGAGAACACACCACACTCCTCACACACAGTCACCTGGAGGAAACCCACGCAGACACAGGGAGAACACACCACACTCTTCACAGACAGTCACCTGGAGGAAACCCACGCAGACACAGAGAGAACACACCACACTCCTCACAGACAGTCACCCGGAGGAAACCCATGCAGACACAGGGAAAACACACCACACTCCTCACACACAGTCACCTGGAGGAAACCCACACAGACACAGAGAGAACACACCACACTCCTCACAGGCAGTCACACGGAGGAAACCCATGCAGACGCAGGGAGAACACACCACACTCCTCACAGACACTCACCCGGAGGAAACCCACACAGACACAGGGAGAACACACCACACTCCTCACAGACACTCACCCGGAGGAAGCCCACACAGACACAGGGAGAACACACCACACTCCTCACAGACACTCACCCGGAGGAAATCCACACAAACACAGAGAGAACACACCACACTCCTCACAGACAGTCACAGGAAGAAACCCACACTGAGACAGAGAGAACACACCACACTCCTCACAGGCAGTCACCCGGAGGAAACCCACGCAGACGCAGGGAGAACACACCACACTCCTCACAGACACTCACCCGGAGGAAACCCACACAGCCACAGGGAGAACACAACACACTCCTCACAGACACTCACCCGGAGGAAACCCACACAGACACAGGGAGAACACACCACACTCCTCACAGAGACTCACCCGGAGGAAACCCACACAAACACAGAGAGAACACACCACACTCCTCACAGACAGTCACAGGAAGAAACCCACACTGAGACAGAGAGAACACACCACACTCCTCACACACAGTCACCTGGAGGAAACCCACACAGACACAGGGAGAACACACCACACTCCTCACAGACAGTCACCCGGAGGAAACCCACACAAACCCAGAGAGAACACACCACACTCCTCACAGACAGTCACAGGAGGAAACCCAAAGTGAGACAGAGAGAACACACCACACTCCTCACAGACAGTCACCTGGAGGAAACCCACGCAGACACAGGGAGAACACACCACACTCCTCACAGACAGTCACCCGGAGGAAACCCACGCAGACACAGGGAGAACACACCACACTCCTCACACACAGTCACCCGGAGGAAACCCACGCGGAGACAGAGAGAACACACCACACTCCTCACAGACAGTCACTTGGAGGAAACCCACACAGACACAGGGAGAACACACTACACTCCTCACAGACACTCACCCGGAGGAAACCCACACAGACACAGAGAGAAACCCACACAAACACAGAGAGAACTCACCACACTCCTCACAGACACTCACCCAGAGGACACCCACACTGAGACAGAGAGAACACACCACACTCCTCACAGACACTCACCCGGAGGAAGCCCACACAGACACAGGGAGAACACACCGCACTCCTCACAGACACTCACCCGGAGGAAACCCACACAAACACAGAGAGAACACACCACACTCCTCACAGACAGTCACAGGAGGAAACCCACACTGAGACAGAGAGAACACACTACACTCCTCACACACAGTCACCTGGAGGAAACCCACGCAAACGCAGGGAGAACACACCACACTCCTCACAGACACTCACCCGGAGGAAACCCACACAGACACAGGGAGAACACACCATACTCCTCACAGACACTCACCCGGAGGAAACCCACACAAACACAGAGAGAACACACCACACTCCTCACAGACAGTCACCCGGAGGAAACCCACACAGACACAGGGAGAACACACCACACTCCTCACAGACAGTCACCTGGAGGAAACCCACACAAACACAGAGAGAACACACCACACTCCTCACAGACAGTCACCCAGAGGAAACCCACACAGACACAGAGAGAACACACCACACTCCTCACAGACAGTCACAGGAGGAAACCCACACTGAGACAGAGAGAACACACCACACTCCTCACAGACACTCACCCGGAGGAAACCCACGCAGACACAGGGAGAACACACCACACTCCTCACACACAGTCACCTGGAGGAAACCCACGCGGAGACAGAGAGATCACACCACACTCCTCACAGACAGTCACCCGGAGGAAACCCACGCAGACACAGGGAGAACACACCACACTCCTCACAGACAGTCACCCGGAGCAGGAATCGAACCCAGAACCTCCAGGTCCCTAGAGCTGTGTAACTGCGACACCTACCTGCTGCGCCACCGTGCCGCCTATATTTATCAATATATAATAATAATAATAATAATAATAATATATATTTAATTATAGAACTGTGTTAAATAAACTCAATCTCTCATTCAATATGTGTACAATGTGTGTGTGTGTGTGTGTGTGTGTGTGTGTGTGTGTGAGTGTTGGGATGAGCCTCATACAGTTGGTGTATTCACCTGCGTTTATTCCGGAGAGGAAGCGTCCGATGATCAGCAGCTCGAAGGCACTGACGTGGTAACTCAACCCCATCAACAGAGCGGCCAACAAAGCAAAGGAGTTATTGATCAGTAAACTCCCCTTCCTGAGAGAGAGAGAGAACAGAGAGAGGGAGAGAGAGAGAGAGCAGAGAGAGAGAGAGTGAGAGAGAGAGAGAACAGAGAGAGAGAGAGAGAATAGAGAGAGAGTGAGAGAGAGAGAGAACAGAGAGAGAGAGAGAGAGAGAGAGAGAGAGAGAGAATAGAGAGAGAGTGAGAGAGAGAGAGAACAGAGAGAGAGAGAGAGAGAGAACAGAGAGAGAGAGAGAGAGGGAGTGAGAGAACAGAGAGAGAGAGAGAGAGAGAACAGGGAGAGAGAGAGAGAACAGGGAGAGAGAGAGAGAGAGAGAAAGTGAGAGAGAGAGAGAGGGAGTGAGAGAGTGTTCTTGTTTTTATTAATTCCTTCATTCCTTCGAGGTTTGTCCCTGTTCTGATGAACGTTCAGTGCCTCCCTGAGGGTAACAGCTCAAACAATTCAAAGCCCGGGTGGGAGCTGTCCATAATTATATATTTTGCTCTGTTTAAGCAGCGTGATGTGTAGATGTCCATCAGAGGTGGGGGTGGTTCTCTCCTGTGCTCTCTTGCCTCCCCCTGTCAGCCACGGTGCAACCGCCGTGACCCACAGGGATACAGTACGACATCCAGGTCGTGCTTCCCGAGGACTCTCAGAGAGAGAAAACAGTGAGAGAGGAGGGGGCATAAGGAGAAGTGACTGAGTGAGAAGAGACAGAGAGAAAGTGAGAAGAGAAATAAAAGAGAGACAGAGGAGTGAGAGAAATAAGAGAGAGAGAGACACACACACACACACAGAGAGAGAGAGAGAGAGAGAGAGAGAGAGAGAGAGAGAGAGAGAGAGAGAGGGGGCATAAGGAGAAGTGACTGAGTGAGAAGAGACAGAGAAAGTGAGAAGTAAAATGAAAGAGAGACAGAGGAGTGAGAGAAATGAAAGAGAGACAGTGGAGTGAGAGAAATGAGAGAGAGACAGAGAGGAGGGGTTCACTATGAAGTGACAGAGTGAGTGGGAAGAGAGAGAGAAATAAGAGCAATGAAAAAGAGAGGAGTGTGAGAGAAATGAGCGAAATTAAGAAATGAGACACATGAGGGAAAGAAAGTGAGATGTGAGAGCGATGAAAGAGAGACAGAGGAGTGAGAGAAATGAGAGAGAGACAGAGGGGTGAGAAAAATGAGAGAGAGAGAGAGAGAGAGAGAGAGGAGGGGTTCACTGTGAAGTGACAAAGTGGGAAGAGAGAGAGAAAAAGAGAGGAGTGTGAGAGAGATGAGCCAAACTAAGAAATGAGCGACATGAGGGAAAGAGAGAGAAAGTGAGATGTGAGGGTGATGAAAGAGACAGAGAAAGGAGAGAAAGAGAGTGGTATAATAAAAGAAGACACAAATAATGAGGAGAGGGAGGATAATGAGAAGGGAGACGAAGTGAGAAGAGATTATGAAGAGAGAATGAGAAGAGGGATAATGAGAAACAGGGATAGACGAGAGAAAGAGAGAGAGGTGAAAACGAATGGACTTTGATGTCGTTGGAGGTCGTTGTGCTCACCTGCCGAACCTGATGGCCAGTGTTCCTCCGACCGAGGCGCCGATGAGTCCTCCGATTGTGAAGATGGAGACAATGGTGGACCAGAGGAAGGTCAGCAGCTCAGGAGAAATGATATCTCCATAGCGCTCCAACCACGTCTCATTAATAAACGACTGCACAGCCTGAAGGTGTGAGATACATTTACAGTATTCAGCTTTTACAGCGTTTACAGAAGAAACCCACACCAGCAGGAGGTCAGGAATATGCTGTGTATTTGCCCCGATTCCATCAAGCTTCACACACACACACACACACACACACACACACACACACACACCCATGGATAGTGTCACACACTCGCCCAGTCACTCACACACTCAGCCAGTCACTCACACACACACACACACACACACACACCCATGGATAGTGTCACACACTCGCCCAGTCACTCACACACTCAGCCAGTCACTCACACACACACACACACACACACACACACACACACCCACCCGTGGATATTGTCACACACTCGCCCAGTCACTCACACACTCAGCCAGTCACACACACACACACACACACCCGTGGACAGTGTCACACACTCACCCAGTCACTCACACACAAACACACACACCCGTGGATATTGTCACACACTCGCCCAGTCACTCACACACAAACACACACACACCCGTGGATATTGTCACACACTCGTCCGGTCACTCACACATTCACCCAGTCACTCTCACACACACACACACACACACACACACGCACACACACACACTGTCTCACACACTCGCACTCGCATTGACATGCTCTAAAATTCAACCCCCCCCTCACCCCCCATGCACAAACACACACACACACACACAGTCACGCTCTCGCTCATGCTCTCAGGCTCATGCACAAGATAGCTTTATAAATCATGAGTATTATTAACATTTTTAAAGTTATTATCCACAACTCGAACAGAGCTCCTGCAGTGAGACACACACGTGCTCTGTCTGGAAATAAATATTCTGTTCAAGCGTTTTCCTAATCTCCGCCTGAATAAAACACACTGGAAGCACATGACTGTGCAGACGGCTGGATTTCATTCATGAGAGAACGAGGGTGTGGATATCTGCTCCAAAGAACATTAATAACAAGGATGGGTTTCATTTTAATATCAACTTTCACAGGTTTTTAAAACTAGAATCAGTGTAAAAAACAAGCTTGTGTGACACTGTCCACAGGAGTGTGTGTGTGTGTGTGTGTGAGACTGGGTGAGTGTGTGAGTGACTGGGTGAGTGTGTGAGTGACTGGGTGAGTGTGTGGCACTGTCCACAGTTGTGTGTGTGTGTGTGAGTGACTGGGCGAGTGTGTGACAATATCCACGGGTGTGTGTGTGTGCACGGGGGGAGAGGGTGTGTGGGGGGCTGAATTTTTGAGCATGTCAATGCGAGTGCGAGTGTGTGAGATTGTGTGTGTGTGTGTGTGTGTGTGTGTTGACTAAATAAGTGAAGCTGTGAGAGTGTGAGGGTTCATGTGTTTGAATGTGTGTGTGAGTGTTAATGTGAATGAGTGTGTATCTGAGTGTTTGTGGGTGTGTGTGTGTGTTTTAATGTGTACGTGTATGTGAGTGTGTATGTGAATGACTGTTAAGTGTTTACAAGTGTGTGTGTGTGTGTGTGTGTGTGTGTGTGTGTGTGTGTGTGTGTGTGTGTGTTTGTGCGTGTGTGTCATGCCCGATTTCTCCTGGTCACCCCTCTGGAGTGTGACTGAGCTCCCGATTCAGGGTGAGATTAAAGGGCATGTGACTCCTATGGTGTAAAAAGCTCTGAACCACAGTCTTCACCACATCAGCTCTTTGTGTTTCTAATCCACACTCGGTTCTGAGTAAAATCCACCACACACACATTCGCCCTCGTTAATTACCCTCACGTGGTTCTGCTTCCAAAAGTAGCCAAACCCAACAGCAACAGAAACGGCCCCCCTCTATTCCTTTATACAGACCACCGACCTCTACTCACTACACAGAACGATCCCTGGATTAGGAACAGCTACCATGTCTCTACACTCACTGTCCGCTTTATCAGCTCCACTGACCACACAGGTCCATCTATTGCTCTGCATACTTTCTTATGCCCATTTCCCCATGTTCTTCAATGGTCAGGACCCACACAGAGCAAGTGACACTGAGGTGGTGGTGAGTGGATCAGAGACAGCAGTGCTGCTGGAGTGTCCACGCTGTAATGAGAATAATCCACAACACTAGATAATCAAAATGTCCTGCCACCAGTGTCCTGTGGGGGGAGGGGGGGGGCGTCCTGTGCCGACTGATGAAGGACTAGAGGACGACCAACACAAACTGTGCAGTGACAGATGAGAGCTACTCTCTCTGACTGATCCAGCGCAACACACCACCACCAGCAGGTCACTGTCGCTGCAGCACTGAGAATCTAAATCAGACTTGCTCTGTGGGGGGCCTGAGTGTCGAAGAACAGGGTGAAATGGGGTGAAGAAAGTATGCAGAGCCACTGTTGAACTACAGTCTGTAATTGCAGAACTAAGGAGTGACCGGTGTGGTCGGTGGAGCTGTTAATATGGGTGTAGTTAGAAGGTAAGTGTTCCTAATCCAGTCATGGCTCAGTGTATAGAACACTGTTATAATAAAAATAATGTGTTGTTCTGACCTTGGTGGGAGAATTTATGATGGAGATGTTGTAGCCGTACTGAAACGTTCCTCCAATACACGCAGACCACACGGCCATCAGCAGGGTTTTACTGGGAACCTGCAAGTACACACACAGTTAATCACACCTGAGATCATCACACACACCATGATTTAAACCTGAGATCATCACACACACCATTGTTTATACCTGAGATCATCACACACAGCTTTATTTATACCTGAGACCATCACACACACAGTTATTTATACCTGAGACCATCACACACACCATTATTTATACCTGAGACCATCACACACACAGTTATTTATACCTGAGACCATCACACACACCATTATTTATACCTGAGACCATCACACACACAGTTATTTATACCTGAGACCATCACACACACCATTATTTATAGCAGAGACCACCACACACAGCTTCATTTATACCTGAGACCATCACACACACCATTATTTATAGCTGAGATCATCACACAGTGTATCTCACCTGAGCTCCTAACACACCTGAGATCATCACACACATCTGAGACAACACATGCCAAGTATTAAAATATTTATTTGAACCATTTTTCCCTAATGGCGACCCCTGCTAGAAAACCATTATATTCTGTGTTTTCTGGTCAACAGGAATGACCCCGCTGACTCTGCAGAATAAACCAGGACCAGACCAGACTAAACCAGTATAAATCAGCTTACACCAGCACAGAAATCCTGCTGGACTGTGCTGTATTTTTCAGCTGTGCCTTTTATGGGACTGATACACAAACAGCAAGGAACTGGCCCCTGGCCACTCAAAGATTATTCCTCTAACCTGAGTATCTATCTTAAGTCTCTTATTATCAAATTGTATTTCTAAATATACAACTAACTACCTATCT
This sequence comes from Hoplias malabaricus, assembly GCF_029633855.1. Classification (NCBI taxonomy): domain Eukaryota; kingdom Metazoa; phylum Chordata; class Actinopteri; order Characiformes; family Erythrinidae; genus Hoplias; species Hoplias malabaricus. The sequence continues at coordinate 27,746,498 of NC_089819.1, forward strand.
AGCTATCTAAGTGGCTAAATACATAACTAGTAAATTTAGTAAATGTCTCACTGATAGCTAGCTAGCTCATTAGCTAATTTTCTGGGTTTCTAAACAGTAATTTATTAGTAACTGATAAAGTAATTTTCTCAATAACTAGCTAGCTAAGTGCCTAATAATTAAACAGAGTTACTATGTAGTCATTGAGCTAAATACCTACGTAACTAACTGAGTTAATGAATATGCTAGCTGTTTACTGATTTCTTCACCAAGCAAATGACTGGTTAACTAGCTAGCTACATAACTACCCTACTGATTAACAAACAGAGCAGTTATGCATCAGGTGGGCATCATGTGGTGCCAACATTTATCCCATGAACAAAACCTGCTGGGGTTATGTGGGGCTGTCCATGTGGGGGTGATGTCTGGGCAGCAACTGAACTGGAAGATTAGACAACTACACAATTAGCATGCTAGCTACAACATGAACTCTCTACATCAATTGCCTGACAGGAAACTGCACAATAACTTGGATAAAAGCTTTTCTGTGAGGAGTAAAGAGCAGTGTTGGAAGAGATGGCCATCAAAGCTTAAATATTGCAGCATATTAATATTAAATATAACTACATTAGCTTAGTCTTCTATATTCTGATGTCTTTCCAAAGTGTGTATGAGTAAATATTCAGGCAATGAAACATTCAATATGCTTTTATTATTTTGTAAATCCACCTCTCTCTAAATCACATTTCTGTAACAATAATAACAAATACAGCAATGTATATTTTAAACAACACAAACATAATATATATTTTAAAATAAACTGAATTATAAAACTGAAGTTTAAGAGGTTATTGTTTCTCCTGGTAACAATTTACAATAAGGGTACATTCATTAATGATATTAAATGTAATAAGACAGAAATAAGCATTATAAAAGATTAATTAAAGTCACAGTTCATTATTAATTAATGATAGTAACAAGAACTAGTATTATTTTAGGATCCTAACAGATGCTGTTTAATGCTATTTCTTGTTTATTATAATGATTTAATTATTAAATGTAACATTACCCAACCATTGTTGTCTTAGGTATCGTGAATTAATATAATATTATTGTAAAGTGCTACTGCATTTTTACTCATTTATTAATTTGTCAGTAATGAGGGTAGTTACTGAAACATTAGTTCTTCTTCTTCACACTCACATGTGACTCAACATATTCAGGGTCTTTATTGATGTTGTTTTCTGTCCCACTTTATTCATTTTTTTAACAAAAATTACAGAATAAAGAGCCTGTAGTAGAGGTTATTGTCATTGTGAATATTTCTGTAGTTATGTATTATTTATGCTAATGTCATCTCCTACCTTGATCTGACGACCCGGTTGTTTGATGTCTTTTAGTAAAGGCTGATATTCCTGCAGAGTCCCGTTTTCTTTACCCATTTTTTATCAGTTGTTTCTGGGTCCCACAGATGAGGTGTAAAGCCTTCTAGAGCTGTTTTTTAAGGAGGCAGCTGTTTAAGGAGGTAGCTGTCCGCCCCTGTGAGGGCTGTGTGTGTGTGAAATTGCAGTAATATAAGAGCAGATGGAGCAGAATACGTAGAAAAAGCAGATAAACAATTGAGGAGTTGTTCGTGTGACCCCTATTCGTCAAGCGCTTTCCAGCCCGAGCGTGGAGGCTAAGTTTATTCTGGGGTAAAGATGATGCTGCTGCATGACCAGCTCTGTGACACCACACAGACACACTCACACATACACACACATCAGCTGTGGATAAAGCATCGGATCCGCCCGTCCTGGAACTGGCCCCATACACACAGCGGCACACACACTCCTAACAGGCTTACCTTCAGCCTCACATGGGGAGAATCCTCAGTTTCACTCATTCTCTGCTTCAGTTTGTGAATTTTGGCTGAAACACACTGTCCTGGCAGGAGGAAAGGTGCAAACTCTACTGTTGCTTTATGTAATCCGGGCTAGGAAAGCCAAAATTCTTTGGGGGCGGTGTGTGAGTGTGTGTGTGTGTGTGTGTGTGTGTGTGTGTGCATGTGCTTAACCTGCAGCTTATTAACTTTGATCTTCACCTCCTTGCAGACAGGTGTCTATATGTAGGGCACCCTTACAGTAACTCAATGCTCTGAGACATATTTATATTAATGCCCCCTTTAGTTACAATTAAACAACTATACAACAATAAATAAATAACCAATAAATAACCATGTGCCATTTCACTGTGGTCCTGATGTGCTGTCTGGTTTTAATCACAAAGAATTCATTGTTGCCGAAGTCAAGTGACCAGCAACATGCCTAAAAAGCCTCTCTGACCTGCCACAGGCCGAACAGAGGGAGGAAATGTGGTGGGAGAGTTTAATTAGTCAAGTACATTATGGGAATCTGTGTGTGTTACTACAAAGACAGTTTTAAATCATGAAAATGCACAACCGAGTGGGGAAACCAAAGTGGCCTCAGAACCTACCCTTGGAGAACACCATCAGTCACAGCTTGATTGAATGCATTCCAGGGGTTTTAACAAAGCCCTGTTAATTTGTCAGTTTGGTGCAAAAGAGGGAGCGGAGTTAGGTGATGCACTGAAACACTAATATGATTTATCGTAACCTGAATTCTCTTGACCAGGGATAGAAGAAGCTGTATGAGGAGCACAGAGATCTTACTTTAAGTTTTCACTGAGGTTGAGATTGCCTGATTGTGTCAATGTAATTTTTTTAGTTGTCTTTAAAGTATTCACTGAAATTCATCAGAAATCCTACAGTTTCCGTGCTATTGTAAAAGTCCACTGAAAAGGATCCAAAAGCTTTTATAGGGTTTATTCATTATCTGTAACCCTTATCCAGTTCAGGGTCACGGTGGGTCCAGAGCCTACCTGGAATCATTGGGCGCAAAGTGGGAATACACCCTGGAGGGTGCGCCAGTTCTTCACAGGGCGACACACACACACACATTCACTCACACACTCACACCTACGAACATTTTGAGTCTCCAATCCACCTACCAATGAGTCACCCAGAGGAAACCCAAGCGGACACAGGGAGAACACACCACACTCCTCACAGACAGTCAGCCAGAGGAAACCCACGCAGACACAGGGATGGGGTACACAAGGATGAATTTTGTCTATCACTGGGGCTGAGGTGGCCGAGATGGTAGGGAAACTTCTTGGCGGTAGGGCCCCAGGGGTGGATGAAGTTCGCCCTGGGTTCCTCAAGGCTCTGGATGTTGTGGGGCTGTCCTGGCTGACACGTCTTTGCAACATCGCGTGGACATCGGGGGCAGTGCCTCTGGACTGGCAGACTGGGGTGGTGGTTCCCCTTTTAAAAAGGGGGATCGGAGGGTGTGTTCCAACTATAGGGGCATCACACTCCTCAGCCTCCCCAGTAAGGTCTATGTGGGGGTACTGGAGAAGAGAGTCCGACCTCAGATCCAGGAGGAACAATGTGGATTCCTCCCCGGTCGTGGAACACAGGACCAGCTCTTTACCCTCGCTAGGATCCTGGAGGGTGCGTGGGAGTTTGCTCAACCAGTCTACATGTGTTTTGTGGATCTGGAGAAGGCATTTGACCGTGTCCCTCTGGGAATTCTGTGGGGGGTGCTCAGGGAGTATGGGGTACTGGGCTCTTTGCTATGAGCCATCCAGTCCCTGTATAAACAGAGCAGGAGTCTGGTTCGTATGGCTGGCAGTAAGTCCAACTGGTTTCCAGTCAGAGTTGGACTCTGTCAGGGCTGCCCGTTGTCACCGGTTCTGTTCATAATTTTTATGGACAGAATTTCTCGCCATAGCCAAGTGGCGGAGGGTGTCCGGTTTGGTGGTCTCAGGATCCCATGTCTGCTTTTTGCAGATGATGTGGTCTTGTTGGCTTCATCAAGCCAGGACCTCCAGCTCTTGCTGGACCAGTTTGCAGCCGAGTGTGAAGCGATAGGGATGAGGATCAGCACCTCCAAGTCCAAGTCCACGGTACTCAGTCGGAAAAGGGTAGAGTGCTCTCTCCAGGTTGGAAGTAAAATCATGCCTCAAGTGGAGGAGTTTAAATACCTCTGGGTCTTGCTCACAAGTGAGGGAAAGATGGAGCGTGAGATTGACAGGCGGATCGGTGCAGCGTCAGCAGTAATGCGGGCTCTGTACCGGTCCGTTGTTGTGAAGATAGAGCTGAGCAGAAAAGCAAGGCTCTCGATTTACCGTTCAATCTACGTCCCAACCCTCACTTATGGTCACGAGCTTTGGGTAGTGACCGAAAGAACGAGATCGCGGGTACAAGCGGCTGAAATGAGTTTTCTCCGCAGGATGTCTGGACTCTCCCTTAGAGACAGGGTTAGGAGCTCGGACATCCGGGAGAGACTCGGAGTGGAGCCTCTGCTTCTCCACATCGAGAGGAGACAGTTGAGGTGGTTTGGTCGTCTGGTCCGGATGCCTCCTGGACGCCTTCCTGGTGAGGTGTTCCGGGCATGTCCAACAGGGAGGAGGCCCCAGGGCAGACCAAGAACACGCTGGAGAGACTGCATGTCTCGACTGGCCTGAGAATGCCTCGGTATACCCTCGGAGGACCTGGAGGCAGTGGCTGGGGAGAGGGAGGTCTGGTTTTCTTTGCTCTGACTGATTCCCCCGCGACCCGGATCCGGATAAGCGGTGGATAATGGATGGATAGACACAGGGAGAACACACCACACGCCTCACAGACAGTCACCCGGAGGAAACCCACGCAGACACAGGGAGAACACACCACACTCCTCACAGACAGTCACCCGGAGGAAACCCACGCAGACACAGGGAGAACACACCACACTCCTCACAGACAGTCACCCGGAGGAATCCCACGCAGACACAGGGAGAACACACCACACTCCTCACAGACAGTCACCCGGAGGAATCCCACGCAGACACAGGGAGAACACACCACACTCCTCACAGACAGTCACCCGGAGGAATCCCACGCAGACACAGGGAGAACACACCACACTCCTCACAGACAGTCACCCGGAGGAAGCCCACGCAGACACAGGGAGAACACACCACACTCCTCACAGACAGTCACCCGGAGGAAACCCACGCAGACACAGGGAGAACACACCACACTCCTCACAGACAGTCACCCGGAGGAATCCCACGCAGACACAGGGAGAACACACCACACTCCTCACAGACAGTTACCCGGAGGAAACCCACGCAGACACAGGGAGAACACACCACACTCCTCACAGACAGTCACCCAGAGGAATCCGACGCAGACACAGGGAGAACACATCACACTCCTCACAGACAGTCACCCGGAGGAAGCCCACGCAGACACAGGGAGAACACACCACACTCCTCACAGACAGTCACCCGGAGGAATCCCACGCAGACACAGGGAGAACACACCACACTCCTCACAGACAGTCACCCGGAGGAATCCCACGCAGACACAGGGAGAACACACCACACTCCTCACAGACAATCACCCGGAGGAAACCCACGCAGACACAGGGAGAACACACCACACTCCTCACAGACAGTCACCCGGAGGAAACCCACGCAGACACAGGGAGAACACACCACACTTCTCACAGACAGTCACCCGGAGGAAACGCACGCAGACACAGGGAGAACACACCACACTCCAAAAACATGGTCTTTGCATAGAGAGACATAAAGAAAGTCAGTAGTAATCTAAGATAAATACTTGTAGTAGGGAGTAAAACAGGGCAGTAGAGAAATGGGGTCAGGAGCAGGAGGCTGAGCACAGACAAGTTATAACATTAACAACCTCACACCAAACAAGTTACAGTACAACATCAGAGGGGAAAAAAAGACAGCACAAACAGAACCCGTAGTGCACTCAGTTTACCAGAAGACTGTGGGGATGAGAGAAAATCACAGAGAACAGAATCCTGATTTTAAATATATCATCTTGGATAGAGGGCAGCAAACGACACAATAACTTGGATACAATGCTTTTCTATGAGGAGTAAAGAGCAGTGTTGCAAGAGACCACAATCAAAGGTTAAATATTAAATATTAAATGTAATTAACTGCATTAGCTTAGTCCTCTACTCTCTGTGATGTCTTTTCAATGAGTAAATATTCAGGCAATGAAACATATTCATGCCTCAAAAGCCTCTGTGACCTGCCACATGGAAAACACAGGGAGGAAATGTGGTGGGAGAGTTTAAATAGCCAAGTACAGTCTGGGAATCTGTGTGTGTTACTACAAAGACAGCTTTAAATCATGAGAGGAGGAGAAATATACATTCAGCACACATGTGTGTGTTTTTCTCCATGAATTCTCCTGGACATGGACTGAAGAGGCTGTGCACTGTATAACAGAAACTTTAAGAGGATTCACTAAGTTGCATTAAGATGAGGATTTATGGAAGACCGCTTCCATCACATAAAATAATTTTTAAAAAGGCACCAATTTTTATTTTTCATTAATATGCAATTTGCTATCTCAATATATTGAGATACTATCTCATTTTTTGAGACAGTATCTCATTATTTTAGATAATCAGTCAATATTTTGAGATTGTATCTCAAACTTAGTATCTGACTTAGTATCTCAAAATAATGAGATCCTATCTCAAAATTTTGACTTATTATCTCAAAATAATGAGATAGTATCTCAAAATGTTGAGCAAATTGCATATTGCATATGAATGAAAAAATACACCTGATGCCTAATTTGTATTATTTCATGTGGCGGAGACAGGCTTCCATAAGGATTTGTCAAATTGTTCAACCTTGTAAGGGATTTGTCTTGTGTTAAGTTTGGATGGGAGTTGCCTGGTTGTGTTTGAAGGAACACTAAGTAAGATCAGGTATTTCTGCTCCTGGACTCCAATCAAGAGCGATAGGGAGGGTGGTGCGGTCTCCTACCCTCTTCCAAAAGCTACATAATGCATTTTCTGCAGTGCTGAGCCCAGATTAGGAACAACAGAGTCTTTATTCTCTATGTTACGGCTCAGCGGAGCATCACAATGATTTGTGATGAAGCTGTGAATTTAGTTTAAAATATTACCTAGTGTTCCTTTAAGTGTAGTCACGTTAGGTTTATTGAAGTGTAGCAGGCCCTACCTGGGTGTGTGACTGGGTGGGTGTCGCCCTGTGAAGGACTGGTGCCCCCTCCAGGGTGTGTTCCCGCCTTGCACCCAGTGATTCCAGGTAGGCTCTGGACCCACCCCGGCCCTGAACTGGATAAGGGTTACAAACGACGAATGAATGAATAATTGGGTTGAGTTTGGATACACAGTGCCTGGTTATGTTGAAGGATAATGTGAATTGTCTGGCTGAACACCACTTACAACTGGAAAACTGGCAAGAAAATTGTGTGTGTGTGTGTGTGGGGGGGGGGGGGGGTGGTGATGAAAAAGTGCTGTCTCCTCCTTCAACATCCATGGCTGAAGGAACCTAACCTCCGAAAGCTCCCTGGGCTCTTGGGTGGCTGCCCCCTTCTCCAGGTCCTTTGTGTGTGTGTGTGTGTGTGTGTGTTCATCCCTAGGGATGGGTTAAATGCAGAGCCACAATTGTACACCAGCTGTGGTTCTACTGTGCAATGAAAACAAAAACACATTTCCCATTAACAAAGTGGATATTTCTGAGGGCTGTTTTCAGCACATAACGCCTCAGCTGCTTCAGTGAGCGGTCGAAGATTAGCCAAGTTCCTAGATTTCTTTAGTGTCCTTGTTTTTAGTGTGAGAACAGCAGCCGAGTCTTATATTTTACTCACATTGTTAATATTTCTCTATCCTCAGGTTTATTTTTATGGTAGAGGTGTGGGGATGTGTCAGTGTAGTCCTTGTATTTTTACAGAGGAACGAGCAAAATATTCAGGACTCTGGCCCCAGCATCTCCTCCTGTACTGCCCCCAACTGGGCTGGAGCGGGGTACTACAGGGGGAAAGTAAAAGAATCCAGTTTGTGGAGAACACAGAGCATGTGAATCAGGGTTATGTCTGTAAGGATTCCAGGACTAAGCTGGATTTGAAAGAGACTTTTGGAAATCACTGCCACATATGATAAGTGTATTGCTGAGGTAACATCTCGTAATTATGAGATACGTATCTCATTTTTATGAGATATGTCTGTCTCCATTCTGTGGGTAACATCAATACTGTTCCGACACAAGAGCCACTGGTGGTTTCACTGGGTCACGCCGCAGTGACCAGTGATGGTCCAGTTATGTGTAAGTCATCGTCAGTGTAATGTTTCATGTGTTTGGGCTTATTTTCCTGTGAATCGCCGCGCCTCTTTCCCACACTGATAACTATAAGCAGAGGGTCATCTGAGCGCTGTGAGCAGCAGCTCCAGGCGCAGGGTTGGTTTCACCACTGAAGCTAAAGAGAAGAGCTTTTGTCTAATTTTAAAAAGCCGAAATCATTAAGAGCTGGAGCTATTCTGGAAGTTTTTTCCAGAGTTTGGGGCATAATAAGAAGACGCTGCCTCTTCTCTTGTCAGTGATAATTCCAAAGGTCTGCTGCTGAACGCCAGATGAGCTCATGGTCAAACTCATGTGTGTAAGAAGAGCCTAAGTGATGTGTCAGTAACCGCTCTCTACTGTAAAGTTTCAGAAGTCTTTGCTGTGAGTTGGTGAAACAACCCCAGCAGGTGGTGCTGGTGCTCACAGCGCTCAAATGAACTACTGCTTACGGTGTGTTATCAGTGTGTGAAAGAGGCGATCGTCACTGGTCACTCTGGCGTGACCCAGTCAAACCACGGCTCAGTGTTGGAACAGCGTTGGCATTACTGACAGTTTGGAGACAGACATATCTCATGAAAATGAGATACTTATCTCATAATTATGAAATATTTATCTTGTAATTACGAAATAATCATCATGTGAGATACTATCTCATAATAACAAGATACTTATCTCATAATAACAAGATAATTGTCTCATAATAAGGACACATTGAGGATTTTTTTTTTCGTGTGTGGCAGCAGTATGCTTCCGTAATAAACAGCATGTTTGAAAATCAGATATATTTTGTATTTATTTGGAACCTCTGATTTATAAAGTCATTATAGAGTTGAAATAATAGAGTTGAGCTAATGCTAAAATTCACTGAATGGACAAGACTTGAAATCTAGCCAGACGCTACACTGGTGTAGAGTGGATCAGACACAGCAGTACTTCTGGAGTTTTTAAACCCCTCAGTGTCTGGACTGAGAACAGTCCACCGACCAAAAACATCCAGCCGACAGCGTCCTGTGTCACTGATGAAGGACTAGAGGACGAGCGACACACACTGTGCAGCGACAGATGAGCTACTGTCTCTGACTTTACATCTACAAGGTGGACCAACGAGGGAGGAGTGTCTCACAGAGTGGATAGAGAGTGGACACAGGGTTTAAAAACTCCAGCAGCACTGCTGTGTCTGATCCACTCTACACCAGCACAACACACACTAACACACCACCACCACGTCAGTGTCACTGCAGCGCTGAGAATGATCCACCACCACATCACACCTGCTCTGTGGGGGTCCTTAGAAATGAAGAGCAGGGGGAAAGGGGGTAATAAAGTATGCAGAGCAACAGATGGACTACAGTCTGTAATTATAGAAGTACAGAGTGCTTCTGTATGTGGTCCGTATTGGTCAGTGATGCTCAGTGGTGAACATGAGCAAGGGGAAAAAGGGAGGAAAGAGGAGACAGAACAAACAGGAAAATAAAGAGAGAGAGAGAGAGAGAGAGAGAATTTGGACCAGAGCGGAACCAAAAACATCTTAAAAAAAACTGACCGCGGAACAGTTTTCCTCGCCCGTGTTTCCTGAGGGACGATAGTAACAGAGACACGTTCATGGCTGTTTGTGTGTTTGTGCGAAACAAAGCGGAGAGAAAAATACAAAATAAAAATAAATAAAAACTATAGAGAATTCGGTCGCAGCGCAGCGAATAAACCGCGGAGGAGAAAGAAAAGAGGGAGGAGAGAAAGTCAGAGGAGCGGAGAGGGAAGGTTTAACACACAGTCGGAGATGAAACTCCTCAAACCGAGCTGGGTCTCACAGAACGGTGAATATTCACATTTAAATACGAATACAAATTAAAATAAACTATTAACATGCACCAGGGACACGCCGAGAGTCTCAGAAAGCTGTAAATATTTACATAAAAATGTTTATTAAAATAATAAGAAACTCTAAACATGCACCAAGAGCCCGGGCTGAGTCTCTTTTAGCTGCAGATATTTAGCTCCATGTATTTATTAATTAAAATAAGAATAAACTCTTGCACGAACGCACAAATAAGGAGCGATGAGTCTCAGAAAACTGTAAATATTTACATAAATAAACCTCTAAACCAATAACCCGCTAAATGTCATTAATCTGCAAATATTTGTGGTTTTATTTTAATGAAAGCAGTAATACTCTACAAACATCCACCAATAACGAGGTCTGTCTCATACAACTGCAGATATTTATATTCCATTATTCATTCAATTAAAAATAAACCCTAAACATGCAACACACACTGAGTCTCAAAACTGTAAATACGAATATTTAAAGATTAATGAATATTACTCTCTACATTTTTACAGATAACTTCAGCTGGGTCTGATACAAAGATAAATATTAATGTGATTAATTGCTGATGTGAAGTTTCAAATGAATTCAAATGAATTAACTGTGGTTAATAAGAACAGCGGGCGGCATGGTGGCGCAGCAGGTAGGTGTCGAGCTCCAGGGGCCTGGAGGTTGTGGGTTCGATTCCCGCTCCTGGTGACTGTCTGTGAGGAGTGTGGTGTGTGTTCTCTCTGTGTCTGCATGGGTTTCCTACGGATGACTGTCTGTGAGGAGTGTGAGTGTCAGGGTGTGTCTCATCTCTCTGTGGTGTGTTCTCTCTGTGTCTGCATGGGTTTCCTACGGATGACTGTCTGTGAGGAGTGTGAGTGTCAGGGTGTGTCTCATCTCTCTGTGGTGTGTTCTCTCTGTGTCTGCATGGGTTTCCTCCGAGTGACTGCCTGTGAGGAGTGTGGTGTGTTCTCCCTGTGTCTGCATGGGTTTCCTCCGAGTGACTGCCTGTGAGGAGTGTGGTGTGTTCTCCCTGTGTCTGCGTGGGTTTCCTCCGGGTGACTGTCTGTGAGGAGTGTGGTGTGTTCTCCCTGTGTCTGCGTGGGTTTCCTCCGGGTGACTGTCTGTGAGGAGTGTGGTGTGTTCTCCCTGTGTCTGAGTGGGTTTCCTCCGGGTGACTGTCTGTGAGGAGTGTGGTGTGTTCTCCCTGTGTCTGCGTGGGATTCCTCTGGGTGACTCTCTGTGAGGAATGTGGTGTGTTCTCCCTGTGTCTGAGTGGGTTTCCTCCGGGTGACTGTCTGTGAGGAGTGTGGTGTGTTCTCCCTGTGTCTGCGTGGGTTTCCTCCGGGTGACTGTCTGTGAGGAGTGTGGTGTGTTCTCCCTGTGTCTGAGTGGGTTTCCTCCGGGTGACTGTCTGTGAGGAGTGTGGTGTGTTCTCCCTGTGTCTGCATGGGTTTCCTCCGAGTGACTGCCTGTGAGGAGTGTGGTGTGTTCTCCCTGTGTCTGCGTGGGTTTCCTCCGGGTGACTGTCTGTGAGGAGTGTGGTGTGTTCTCCCTGTGTCTGCGTGGGTTTCCTCCGGGTGACTGTCTGTGAGGAGTGCGGTGTGTTCTCCCTGTGTCTGAGTGGGTTTCCTCCGGGTGACTGTCTGTGAGGAGTGTGGTGTGTTCTCCCTGTGTCTGCGTGGGATTCCTCTGGGTGACTCTCTGTGAGGAGTGTGGTGTGTTCTCCCTGTGTCTGAGTGGGTTTCCTCCGGGTGACTGTCTGTGAGGAGTGTGGTGTGTTCTCCCTGTGTCTGCGTGGGTTTCCTCCGGGTGACTGTCTGTGAGGAGTGTGGTGTGTTCTCCCTGTGTCTGAGTGGGTTTCCTCCGGGTGACTGTCTGTGAGGAGTGTGAGTGTCAGGGTGTGTCTCATCTCTCTGTGATACAGAGATAACATTGACACCGGTCTCGGTAAAGCCCTCATTTAACAACATCTCTCTCTTCTCTTTTTTTCAGGTAAACCAATATTTTCAGTCGATATTCATCCAGATGGAACCAAGTTTGCCACCGGTGGCCAAGGTACTGAGCTTTACTTGTTCATCTTTACAGGAATTTCCATTAGGTTTGTTTCCAGTCGTGTTTCTGTCTGAAAACGTTTCTGCTGATGTCCGTACATTTAAACACTGTATCCTCTCGAGGGATAAGTTAATTTGTTACTGTTATCCCCTCAGACTGCAGTAGGGCTGGGCAACGTGGTCAAATTCATATCACGATATACTTCTTAATTCTCAGTACGATATAATTGTGATATTGATGTGAACAACATAAACTCCACTGAAAACCTCCCAATAACAAACACAAAAAATGACCCTGACGTCACCATCAAACATCATCCTATTGGCCGAGTGCTGAGCTCACGACAGCGCCCTCTAATGACCGTCAGTCAGTGACACGCTGTAAATGATGTGCACTGAAATATTCATCGATATTGAATTATTGTCGAGCCCTAGACTGAAGTCACTTCATAAGATTATCCTCAACTTAATATTCTTTAATTTGTACGTTGTATATCTTTTATATTTCTGTTCCTGTTTGTCGTTATTAAACGTAGTACACTCATTTAGTACGGTACTGTATTGATTGTGTATGTGTACGTTATTGTTAGCTGCTGTACGGTGATAAACAGTGACGTGGACGTGTCGTGACGTGTTGCAAATGATAAATAAACAATTGAACGTGAACTTGAACAGTTGAGGGGGTCTGTCTTTGAGCACTGCCCCTGTCTGTTCCGTGTGTTCCCTCTGTGTCTGCTGCCCCCTGGTGCCCGCCTCAAGCCCGGGTGGAATGTGAGGGAGGAAGGGCACCCAGTCGAAAACCTGTGTCTAGGGAAGTGTACGGATCATTGGCGAGTGATTCACTGTGGTGCCCTCTTATGGGAGCAGTGGACAGGGTAAGAACAACTTGTAATGTGTGTGTGTGTGTTGTAGGGGAGGACTCGGGGAAAGTCGTCATCTGGAACATGGCCCCTGTTCTCCGAGAGGAGGACGAGAAAAACGAGAACATTCCCAAAATGCTTTGCCAGATGGACAATCACTTAGGTACAGCTTCACTGTTTCTGCCGGAGATGTGTCTGTTTACTGTCTTCAGAGATCTGTACTTGTTTATTGTAAGTTTTTCTGAGTTATTAAAGAGAGTGTCCCAACAGCTCCACGTCCTTTCAGACCCACGGTCTTGAGCTGCTTCTCTCACAGTTGAAGGGTGGATCTGGATGTGCTCAGATCTGAGGTTCTCCTCGGTGTCGGAGAGGAACATTTAATGCGCTGTTTGCCGAGTGAGGACAGCTCCTTCGTGGTTGTCATCCCCATGTTTTTGTTTTTTCTTTTCTTTCCTTAGGATTGTCTTCTCTCTCGTCTCCTCAGAGATCCTCTCAGCTGTGCCCTGATTTGATTTGTGGATGTTAAAGCAGCACTATGTATTTAAGCTCCTGGGCTCCCCCTACAGTTGTAATTCACGTTTAGAGCACTCTCCTGAATTCAAGGGGAGGGGGGAGGGGGTGAAGTGAGGGGGAGGGTGGGTGGAATTACTACCCTTCTCCAAAAGTTACATAGTGCAGTTTCTTCAGTGCTGAGCCCAGGTTAGGAAAAACAGGGTCTTTATTCTCCGTGTCACAGCTCAGTGGAGCGTCACAATGGTTTTGAAGCTCTAATTTTGAAGTAAAAATACTACCTATAGTTGCTTTAAGTGAACAGATGGTGGACTCTGTTTTTAAAATGATGTACGGTGTGTTTAAAGTAACCTTGTGTCTTTCAGCGTGTGTGAACTGTGTGCGCTGGTCCAATAACGGTTTATACCTGGCCTCAGGAGGGGATGATAAACTGGTCATGGTGTGGAAAAAAGCAGCGTAAGTCTGAAACACACACACACACACACACACATATATATATATATATATATATATATATATATATATATATATATATATATATATATATATATATATATATATATATATATATATACACACATATATACAAATTGTTGCCAGATAAGAGCCAAATGCTGAGTGTATGCTGTATTTCTCTCTCCTTCTCCCCACTCTCTCTGTCTCTATCTCTTTCTCTCTCTCTCTCTCTCTCCCCCTATGTTCTCTGTATTTTTCTCTCTCTCTTTCTCTCTGTCTCTCTCTCTCCCTATGTTCTCTGCATTTTTCTCTCTCTCTTTCTCTTTCTCTCTATCTCTCTCTGTCTCTCTCCCCCTATGTTCTTTGTATTTCTCTCTCTCTCTGCGCATGCGTGGGCGTCTGAGTGAGCGGAGTGCGGTTTGTGAGAGCGACCGGATCTTTTTCGGTTTATTTACGGTTTCTAACTCTTTTTTCATTAGTTTTTTGTCTGTAGTGTGTTTGTTTGTTGTTTGGGCACAGAGGGGTGAGGGTTTTTTTCTCTAAGCCTCGGCCGGGTGTAGGGGGGGTATGGGGTGGTTCGACATTGAAGAGCTTTCTCGCCGGCATGGCGTCAAAGTGCCGGTTGGAGTGGATTGCTCGGTGGAGGAGTGTAGTTTAGCGGTGGGGGCGGTGGTGGGACATGGCGCTGTTCAGACGGCCTCTAGAATTAATGGGGCCATCGTTATGTTTTTGGATGAGGTTGAAAAGCTGAACGCACTGGTAGAAACGGGTATTGTTTTGAAAGGTACACACACAGCGGTGTTTCCCCTCGTTAATCCGGCGAGGAAAGTTATCATTAGCAACGTCCCCCCGTTTGTTAAAGACGAGATGTTACTGCGCGAGCTCTCCCGACACGGACAGATTGTTTCTACGATTTATAAAATCCCTTTAGGCTGTAAATCTCCTCTGCTGCAGCATGTCATCTCGTTCAGGAGGAGGGTGTTTATGGTTTTAAAGAATAATGATGAGGATTTAAATTTGGCCATAAAGTTTAGGATTGATAATTTTGATTATGTAGTTTATGCCACGACTGCGAATATGAAGTGTTTTGGATGTGGTTTAGAAGGACATTTGGTGAGATCTTGTCCGAATAAGGCTGCAGAGCCTCAGCCCGGACCGAGTCACGCCGAAACAGCTCCCGCCGGCGGGAATCAGCGCGAGGCCTCGGATGACGGAGAGGCGGGAAACGCGGCCGGGCTCGGGGCGAATGATGGAGAAGGACACAGTGGTCGTGAGGGTGAAGGGAATGGGGATGAGGTGCAGGCGGACAGTCAGGAGGTCACTGAGGAACAGGGGGATGTAGGAGCAGAGCAGGTGACTGAAATGGAGGTGGAAGAACAGGTGCTGAGTGAGGAAACGAAGGGGAAAGAGCCTGTGTTTAAGAGTCCGGCAAACAAGGCTAAGTCCAACAAACGCGCCCAAAAATCTAAACCAACTACACCCCCAGCGTCTTTGTCTCAGTCACAGTCTCCGTCTCCACCTCCGTCTCAGTCTCAGTCTCAGTCTCAGTCTCAGTCTCCGTCTCCTTCTCAGTCACAGTCTCAGTCTCAGTCTCCGTCTCCACCTCAGTCTCAGTCTCCGTCTCCTTCTCAGTCTCCGTCTCCACCTCCGTCTCAGTCTCAGTCTCCGTCTCCGTCTAAAAGCGGGGGTGTACAGCGTGGAGCAGGTGCGCAGGTTCCTCGATGACACCAAAGGTAAACGGAACGTCAAAGTTGAAGATTATTTTCCAAATCTGGAGCTGTTTATTAAGTCTGTGAAGGGTTTTATGAGAAATGAAGGGGAGGGGGGGATAGGGGAGCCCGAGATACATCGGCTCAAAAAATTACTGTTGAAAGTCTGCAACTAGAACGCGATGATGACGCGAAGACCTGAGCTCTGTCTCGTGGCTCTCGCGCTGAGTTGGTTGTTAGCCACTTTTTTGTTAGAAATGTGTGACGTTAAAATCTTGACACTGAATGTGAACGGGGCGAGGGACGTGAGGAAAAGAGCGGCGCTGTTCGAGCTGCTGAGGTTTAAACGGGTGGACGTTGCTATGGTACAGGAGACACACAGCGACAGGTGGAATGAGGCGGACTGGCACAGGAAGTGGGGGGGCACGGTGGTGATGGGACACGGGAGTTCCGCCACTGCTGGAGTAGCTGTGCTCTTCTCAAAGGGCTTTTTACCACAGTCTTATGTTTACGAGGAAGTGGTGGAGGGACAATACACTCTCAATGTCACCAACAGCATCAAACACTCTGTCACTGAGCTTGAGAAGGAGATAGTTTTTCTTCAGAATTTGGTGGAGTCCAGTGGGGAACAGGGCCACATCCAGACACTTCAAAATAAAAGAACATCTTTGGCAGATCTGCTGGGGGTGAGAGCGCAGGGAGCATTGATCAGATCTCGTTTCCAACACATTTCTGAGATGGATGCCCCATCAAAGTTTTTCTTCAGTCTGGAGAAAAAGAACGGACAGAGCAGGTTCATTCACTGCCTCCGCTCCGCTGATGGCCGGGAGCTGACGGACCCAGCGGAGATCAGAAGGCGGGCTGTGGGCTTTTTTTCGGAGCTGTACTCTAGTGAGTATAGAGAGGACAGGTTAATCTCACAGCAGTTCTATGACGGACTACCGCAGGTATCACCCGAACAGAACGAGGAGCTAGAGCGGGTGATAACCATGCAGGAACTACAGAGAGCATTGCAAAGCATGGCAACAGGGAAGGCTCCGGGCATCGATGGCCTCCTGGTTGAGTTTTATAAGTCTTTTTGGGACGTGGTGGGGGGGGATTTGCTGGCTGTGCTCAATGACAGCCTGGTCGGAGGACGACTGCCGTTGAGCTGCAGGAGAGCGGTCCTCGCCCTGCTGCCCAAGAAAGGCGACCTCAGCGAGGTAAAAAACTGGAGGCCTGTGAGTTTGCTGTGCGTTGATTATAAAGTCCTCTCTAAAGTCCTGGCGAATCGCCTAAAGGAGGTGATGGGGCAGGTCACACACACGGATCAGGCTTACTGCGTCCCTGGCAGATCGATCCATGATAACATCTCGCTTATTAGAGACATTTTGGAAGGGTCTGGGTCAGGGCCCCCTTTTGGGCTCCTCTCTTTAGATCAGGAAAAAGCCTTTGACAGAGTGGAGCATCAGTATTTGTGGAATACTTTTGATGCTTTTGGTTTCTCACCAGGGTTTACTTCCATGATAAAGGTGCTTTACGAGGACATTGAGAGTGTATTGAAGGTCAATGGTGGTTTGTGTGCCCCTTTCACTGTGCAGAGGGGAGTCAGACAGGGCTGTTCATTGTCGGGGATGCTGTATGCTCTGGCCATTGAGCCAATGCTCCACTATGTGAGGAGAAACCTCAGTGGAGTTGTAATGGCTGAGAACATCCCTCGGTTTTATTTAGCTGCGTATGCAGACTATGTGGTAGTAGGAGTCACTGGAGCCAGAGACATTTCTGTTTTAAACAACACTTTTAATGACTTTGCTCTGATCTCCTCTGCGAGAGTGAGCTGGGGGAAGAGTGTGGGTTTGCTGGTGGGGGACTGGGACGGTGGAGAGCCAGCTTTGCCAGAGGGACTAACTTGGTCCAAGGGTGGTTTTAAATATTTGGGGGTGTTTTTAGGAAATCAAAATACTGAAAAGAAAAATTGGGAAGGTGTGTTACAAAACGTACAGAACAGACTGAGTAAATGGAAATGGATTTTTTTTTACTTTTAGGGGGAGAACACTCATAGTCAATAATTTAATAGCGTCGTCCCTCTGGCATCGTTTGGCCGTCCTGGAACCTCCACAAGGCCTTTTAAAGGGGATTCAAGCTTTTATTGTTGATTTTATTTGGGATAAACTCCATTGGGTCAAGAGAAGTGTCCTGTATTTATCTAGAGACGAGGGGGGTCAGGGTGTCATACACCTCGAGAGCAGAAGGGCAACGTTTAGGCTTCAGTTTTTACAAAAAGTTTTATACGGTCCTGCGCAGGCCCTGTGGAGGAACGTGGCGCAAGGCTGGTGGACTGGGCCTGGAGGAGAGCGTCTTTTTAGTACACCCTGATCAACTGTCTTTTTATGGACTCCCTCTCTTTTACAGCAGTGTTTTTAAAATATGGACTTTATACAAGGTGGAAAAACAGACACCAGCAAACTCTGTCTACTGGCTTCTGAGGGAACCAGTTCTCCACGGGGCTCGACTCTCCTTGACAGACGGGAGTAACCATGGACAGTCTGAGAGGATGAGGAGCGCAGGTCTGATCACAGTGAAGGACCTAATAACATCTGCTGGAGTGGACTGTGACAAACCTGATGCTCTGGCACAGAGACTGGGGATGAGGTCCTGCAGGGTCGGTCTGCAGATACTCTGTAGGTTTCAACGGGCTCTCACCGAAGACGAAAAGAGACTGCTAAAGAACTGGGACTGTCTACAAACAGGTCAGGAAACAGAGGAGCCCTTCCCCGGTCTGTGGATCAGCCCCAGACTCCCGGCTCCTGACTCTGGGACCCCCCTGCTGAACTCTGGGGGTTTGAGCGAACTGCGTTTTGACGGTCTTTCTGCACGCGTGTTGTATAAAGGGTGTGTGAAAATATTAAATCAGACTGAACTGACCGGCCAGGTGGATACGCCCTGGCGAGCTCATTTTGGCCTCGCCAGTGACGTGAAGCCTGCCTGGAGGGCACTCTATAAACCACCATTGACCAAGTCAGCTGGGGATCTGCAGTGGAGAATTTTACATGGTATTGTCGCTGTCAATGCGTTTGTGTCCATTTTAAACCCCACTGTGTCTTCGGAGTGTCCTTTTTGCTCTTTAAGAGAAACAGTGTTCCATTGTTTTACACAGTGTTTTAGACTGAACGCCTTATTTAAGATTTTAACTTCACTTTTTCATGGTTTTGGTGAGTGTTTTAATCTTCATGTTTTTATCTGTGGTGTTCAGTACTCTCAGAAGAGAAGGAAAAAGTGTCAGTTGTTGAACTTCATTGTGGGTCAAGCCAAAAATGCCATTTATTTTAGCAGGAAGAAAAAACTGGACTCTGGGTTGAATAGTGATGTCTGTCTGATTTTTAAAGGGTTGGTGAAATCCAGAATCAGAGTGGATTTTTTGTTTTATAAAATGATGAAGAACTTGGACAGTTTTATGAATGTATGGGACTACGATGGGGCTCTGTGCACCACAGAGGGTGGTGTTTTATTTTTTTCTGACCTTTTAAAATAAGAACTGAATTTAATTCCTGATTTTTTCTTTTTGTAAAAATAGTGATTAAAGTTTGTTTAAAAACTCAAAAAAAAAAAAAAACTCTCTCTCTCCCTCCCTCCCTCTCTGAGACTCCTCCAGTTGTAGTATTACACTCTCTCTCTCTCTGTCTCTCTCCCCCTATGTTCTTTGTATTTCTCTCTCTCTCTCTCTCTCTCTCTGAGACTCCTCCAGTTGTAGTCCGGCAGTGAGCGGTCATGTGTTTTGCAGAGTGGCTTTGAAAGGAGAGGAGGGGGGACTTTTTCAGTTTTATGTATTTAATTATTTCTTTTAACTTTCAAAAACAAACTTACACTCGCTGCTTTCTACAACATCTACTGCACCTTACACACACACACACACACACACACACACACACACACACTGAGTTTGTTTGTTGTGTTGCAGCTTCATTGGTCCCAGCACAGTGTTTGGATCCAGCAGTAAACTGGCAAATGTCGAGCAGTGGAGGTGTGTGACCATCCTCAGAAACCACACAGGAGGTGAGGAGTGTGTGTGTGTCTGAAAACACCCATACACACAAGCTTTAACATTTAATGAATAGTTGTTGCTGTTCTGTTTTGCTGTGTCTTAAGGTTTGAACAAATTAGATTCTTAGATGGACAACCTTCCTAAAGTGTGTGTGTGTGTTTCAGATGTAATGGACGTGGCCTGGTCTCCTCATGACGTGTGGTTGGCCTCCTGCAGCGTGGACAACACCATTGTCATCTGGAACGCTCGCAAGTTCCCAGGTTGGTGCTCCGTCGGCTGTGGGAGGCAGATGTGAAGCTCCAGCTGTTCCCGGTAGAGGGCAGATGTTCTGCAGGGACTCGGACTCTGTCCAGTCGGATTCTAATCGCATTTGTAGGTGGTTTCCGGTCTGATCTGACCATGTGACTCAGTCTGAGGAGTTAGATTGGATGTCGTGGCTTTGTTGTTGTTTTTTTTTGTCTGTCGTGGGTGGAGCTTCTTGCCTTCCTCCCTCATTGAACTCACCCCAGCGTCGCTGTCAAATACCATCAGGGTCCGAGCACATGAGTCAGATGCCGTCACTGTAACGTGGGCCGCAGATCTTTAACATGAGAGACATGAGACGTAAAGACAGTTTCCGCTGACACCTGACCCTGCTTTAATTCTGTCTGTGTGTGTTTCCCCCCCCCCCCTCTCTCTCTCTCTCTCTCTCTCTCTCTCTCTCTCTCTCTCTCTCTCGCCCTCTTTTCTCTCTCTCTCTCTCGCTCTCTCTCTCTTTCTCTCTCTCGCACTCTTTTCTCTCTCTCTCTCTCTCTGTGTGTGTAGAGATTGTGGCGACTCTGAAGGGACACACCGGTCTGGTGAAGGGGTTAACCTGGGACCCTGTGGGGAAGTACATTGCGTCTCAGGCTGATGACCACAGTCTGAAAGTGTGGAGGACTATGGACTGGCAGCTGGACACAAACATCACCAAACCCTTCAACGAGGTCAGAACTGTCTCCTCAGTGAGGGTCCCGGCTCGGGCTGGGTTCAGGAGGTTCACTCATTCACTCATTCACTTTACCAGCCTCACTGAATTATGGGATAGACCATGCCATTGTTGACCTCTACTAGTGTAAGGCTCTGTAACGAGTGCTGTTTCTCACTGAGAATTTAAAGTACACTTTGTAAAAATATAATGCAGAGAGATTCAGAACACTGCTTATTAATTTATTTTGTTTATCTCTCTTAGTTTATTTATTTATCTCTCTCTCTTTCTCTCTCTGGGTCTCTCTCTCTCTGTCTCTCTGTCTCTCTCTCTCTCTCTCTCTCTCTCTGGGTCTCTCTCTCTGGGTCTCTCTCTCTCTCTGTCTCTGTGTCTCTCTCTCTCTCTCTCTCTCTCTCTCTCTCTCTCTCTGGGTCTCTCTCTCTCTCTCTCTCTGGGTCTCTCTCTCTCTCTCTCTCTCTCTCTCTGGGTCTCTCTCTCTCTGTCTGTCTGTCTCTCTCTCTCTCTCTGCAGTGTGGAGGCACCACCCATGTTCTTCGTTTGAGCTGGTCTCCTGATGGTCAGTATTTGGTCTCTGCTCACGCCATGAATAACTCCGGCCCCACGGCTCAGATCATAGAGAGAGACGGCTGGAAGACCAACATGGACTTTGTGGGACACCGTAAAGCCGTCACTGTGGTGGTCCGTAAATAATACTCCACATAAACACCCACACATTTAATAAAGTGTTGAACACAGAGAGGATTTCAGATCTGTTTCCACTTCAGGAGTCTCCTGACTCTCCTAACTCCCCTTCTCTCTCTCTCTCCTTCTCTCACTTGCTCCCCTTCTCTCTCTCTCTCTCTCTCTCTCTCTCTCTCTCTCTCTCTTCTCTTTCTCTTCCCTTCCCTCTCTCTCTCTCTCTGTCTCTTTCTCTTCCCTCTCTCTCTCTGTCTCATTCTCTCTCTCTCCCCTACCCTCTCTCTCTCTTTCTTTTCCTGTTTGTTCTGTCTCCTCTTTTCTCCCTTCTTCCCCTTCTCCTTCTGTTTCTCTTTTCTCTCACCTCTTCATATTCACTGTCTTTACACCTGTCTTTCTGTTCTCATTCTCCTCCATTTATTCTCTCTCTCTCTCACTCTCTCTGTCTCTCACTGTGTTTATTTCTCTCTGTGTCTCTCTACCCATTGTTTTCTGTTCTGTCTGTCTGTCTCTCAGAACGTGATTCCTGAATACTTAATAACAGTGATGAGGTCTCACTGCAGCGTCCCCATAGCTTTATCTCTCCCCTGTTTTCTCCTCCTCTGTAGAAGTTTAACCCGAAGATATTTAAGAAGAAGCAGCGTAACGGCAGCGCCCCGAAGCCCAGCTGTCCATACTGCTGCTGCGCCGTGGGCAGTAAAGACCGCTCCCTCTCTGTCTGGGTGAGGACCGCCTCCTTTAGTCTGTGGTGGGGTTCAGTACATCACTGCGGTTAAAAACATTAAATACGTGCCGCACAAATCTGAGGAACATGACTCACGAATGAATGTTTTCTCTGTGTTTTAGCTCACCTCCCTGAAGCGCCCTCTAGTGGTCATTCATGATTTGTTTGATAAGTCCATCATGGATATTACATGGTAAGAGGTTCATTACTCTGTGTGTGTGTGTGTGTTATATTTTGGTGATACGTTTCCAAAAAAGTTATTTGAAAATGTAAGCTTCATTTACAAGAACTGTGTGATAATTCTCTTAAAGATTTATTTAATGACAAAAGCACAGCGTTTACAAAGTTCCCCCTGAACAACTTTTACTTTTTACTTAATTTATCTTTTAATTTAACCTTTAATTTAACCTTTAATTTAACCAGTGAAGTCATTCACAACATTTCCTTATTGACAATAAAAGCCCGACAAGTGGCAGAAGCTGCCTGAGGGAAAGGGAGACAAAGACGAGAGAAGAGTTTTGTAAAAGAGAGAAAAGAAGCATCCGTCAAAGGGTCAGTCGCTGCAGCGGAGAGGTGACGTGGTCTCCACTTTGGGCCGAACTTTGTGAGAGAATCAAACAGTTCATTTTCTATTGTTCTTAACACTCTGGAAGATTCAGAAACTCCGGAGAACTCTCAGTCCGTGTCGGACGAGGTCGGACACCACCTTCCAGCCCTCAGACGGCTCTGCAGTCAAAGAATGAATACACATCGTATGTGATGATGTACTATGTATAAACACTAGTGCTGGAGTTTAATTTCATTAACTGCTTTACAGAAAGCTACTTTTATTTTGAAATTGCTGTATGAGTGTGTTGTAGTTCGTCTAAGAGTCTGTAAAGGTGAAAAATGATCACAGTAACCCTCACAGAAATGATGTGTGTGTGTGTGTATTTGTTGTTCTAGGACTCTGAATGGTCTGGGAATGCTGGTTTGCTCCATGGACGGAACAGTGGCGTTCCTGGACTTCTCTCAGGACGAGCTGGGAGACCCTCTCAATGAAGAGGAGAAGGTATTTCTTTAATAAGATCCTTTACTGCACTCTCTTCACTCACTCACTCACTCACTACTTCACTCACTCGCCATCTCACTCTCTTCACTCACTCACTCACCACCTCACTCACTCACTCACTCACTCTCTTCACTCACTCACTCACTCGCCATCTCACTCTCTTCACTCACTCACTCACTCGCCACCTCACTCACTCACTCGCCATCTCACTCTCTTCACTCACTCACTCACCACCTCACTCACTCACCACCTCACTCTCTTCACTCACTCTCTTCACTCACTCACTCGCCATCTCACTCTCTTCACTCACTCACTCACCACCTCACTCACTCGCCATCTCACTCTCTTCACTCACTCACTCACCACCTCACTCACTCGCCATCTCACTCTCTTCACTCACTCACTCACTCACCACCTCACTCACTCGCCATCTCACTCTCTTCACTCACTCTCTTCACTCACTCACTCGCCATCTCACTCTCTTCACTCACTCACTCGCCATCTC
This sequence comes from Hoplias malabaricus, assembly GCF_029633855.1. Taxonomy (NCBI): domain Eukaryota; kingdom Metazoa; phylum Chordata; class Actinopteri; order Characiformes; family Erythrinidae; genus Hoplias; species Hoplias malabaricus. The sequence continues at coordinate 27,770,006 of NC_089819.1, forward strand.
ACTCTCTTCACTCTGCCCTGAACTCACTGAACTTGTTAGAGGACAGAATACAAACCTGGAACGTTAACCCCGCTCTGTGCCCACTTCATTCCATCAACTCCTCAGTGTGAGTGTCCCTTTTGTGCTGTGGTGTAAGGAGCCGCTCTTATAACAAACAAAGAAAATACAACCCTTAGAAGGATATTTAAACATAAGAATATCGTTAAATCCGAATAATCTGAACTTAACGGAACAACTGTGTTATTAACAGCACAGAGGGGGTACATTTTCTTGAGTAAGATTCAGATGTTTTTCCCCCCTCCATTTTTTAATTAATGTAACAATGTCCTACATTCAGTGTCTCGAGTAACCTTTAATCTGATGCCCCCTTTATTCATAAAGCAGTCAAACGTTGCTATTATCCACTGCACCACTCCACACTCTGCGTTTGAACAAGTTCCTTGATGCTGCACACCTCCAGGCGGAGTCTTTTCTCAGAGACTGAGTTTGTGGTTTTCAGTGCATCAGCACGTGGGTGATTATCTGAGATACAGTCATCAGTTCGGAGAAAAATAGAGTTATCAGTTCCATCAGACGTCACCAATGTTGCACCAGGAAGTGTCCTCTGAGGAAGGAGTGGGGCTGGGGAGGAGCAGAATAACAGTAACACACTACACCTCTGTTTTTAAAACGAGGACAGGTTTCTGTTCTGTGTCTAAGTCACATACGAAGCAAAGAGAGGCCTTTCATGTGCGTTTGACAGAGCCACAGACAGGGGGCGCTGTGGGATTTCACCGACTGTCGATGTCACACCCTGAAACAGGTGGGGGATAAAAACACAAGCCCAGGACCCAGCGCAGTTGTGAATTTAGTGCTGACTTTGACTTTGAAAACAGAAGACACTTGGGTTGACTCAGTCAGCTCTTAACGCGTGTGATTTGAGCCTCAGTCGCTGGAACACGGTCTGCGCTGCGGTCTGTAGTGTGTTAACGTACTTATTTAAGCTCACAGCTACACTTTTAAACAGTGCAGAGCAGCCTTATTTGGCTTATTTTTGAACTTTTCTGTTTCTCCAGCAGCATTTGGTAGACATTGCTCTCTCAGACATGAGTAGTTCCCCTGGAGGTGTGTTGGTGTGCGCTGTCGGACTAAACAGCACAGTGCAGCTCATTGTAAACACTCTTTAAACCTTTCACTCGACTCCCCGGCTCCTTACACAGCCTGCTCTATATCCCCATTAAAAATGTTTACTTCCCAATAAAAGTTTCTCCTTCGTACCGTAGTCCAGGAGGTACACTCCCTTATAACAGACTGTGCAACTAAATATGATGCAGCTGTCACAAGGATAAACAAACAGAGGAATGCACTTTACACATGTGAAACATGACAGGTGATGTTCACGATTGTAATCACAAACACGGTTTACAAACATTCAGATAATGTTCCCTTACCATTTGCTGCTCTCTTTAGTCAGTGAACGACTACAAAAACAAAGTGGCTCGGTCAGACGCTAGGCTTTCTCTCTCTCTCTCTCTCTCTCTCTAACACTCTCACTCACACATTCTCTCTCACACTCTTTCTCTCACTCTCTCTCTCTCTCTCTCTAACACTCTCACTCACACATTCTCTCTCACACTCTCTCTCTCTCTCTCTCTCTCTCTCTCTCTCTCTCTCTAACACTCTCACTCACACATTCTCTCTCACACTCTCTCTCTCTAACACTCTCACTCACACTCTTTCTTTCTCTCGCTCTCTCTCTAACACTCTCTCACTCTTTCTCTCTCACTCTCTCTCTCTAACACTCTCACTCACACATTCTCTCTCACACTCTCTCTCTCTCTCTCTCTCTCTCACACTCTCACTCACACATTCTCTCTCACACTCTCTCTCTCTAACACTCTCACTCACACTCTTTCTTTCTCTCGCTCTCTCTCTAACACTCTCTCACTCTTTCTCTCTCACTCTCTCTCTCTCTCTCCTCGTGGCAGAGAAACTGCAAAATGAGAATCCTCTAAATGTTGAAAGTCATGAAATAAGAGGAGGATAATGCTCTATTTCTGCTCAAATAGTGGTTAACATTGACATCTTTGCTGTTTCAAATTGTTTGTCCGGACCCACTCTAAATTCAGGAGAGCGCTATCTGCATGAAAGTAAATACAGAGTGAAAGTGCTACAAAACTAAACAGCTCGAGTTACACTTTCTTTACAAGTTTCTGTGGGAATTCAAACAGCTTGTGGGAGAGCAGGGTGTAACCAGGGAGCTGGGTATCAGGATGGTGTGTCCATTAAAACAATGTCTGTAAGTGAAACGGAGCATACAGCGTTACGTACCGAGGCACAATAGACAACACCAAGACATGGCGATGAGATACAAAGAATGAAGACACTTGCACATCCATAAAAACATACACCAAACAGTCCTTAGTCCACGTTACAGACTTCGGCCATGTGCAAACAACAGTACATTTCTCCTCAAACACATCGTTCTCCCTTGAAAGACGCGGGGCTTCTAAACGTAAACAAACCAGAGAGCACTGCAGTTACCCCCACAGTCGGAGACTGTGCCTTTAACAGCCTCTTCCACAGTGGGGATTTTACAAATCAAACAAAAGATCTGCATTAATACTGAGATAAAACAGTGTCTGAGCCTGAGTGTGATAGCTGTATGTTTGGCGTTCACTGTGTGTATTATGTACGATCCATGGAGTTTTATACCTATTTTTGGAATTTGATTTATTTGTGGTGATTTAATTTGGGGGGCGTACTGTCACTTTAAGGCCCTGCAGCTTCAGGCTTAGGCTTGTTGAATCTGTGTCCTCTGGCGGTGTCAAAATGAAGAGAGGAGAACAACCCGTTTTTCGTGCCAATAATAAAGCCATAAATGTTCCTGATCTGAGAACACACATTGCCGCCATATCCTCAGTGTTGTCCACAGATAGTTCATAACAAAGTCAGTCCGCAAAAGTACAACACAAACCTGAATCTCCCTGGGTTTACCTTCGTCTGAACTGTGGTGATGGCTAAGTGTGCTCCGTTTCTCCTGCCTGCAGAACGTCATTCACCAGAACATATACGGAAAGAGCCTGGCCATCACCATGGAGACACAGCTCTCCTCCACCATCATCGAGAACCCCGAGATGCTGAAGTACCAGCAGGAGAAATCAAGGACCCAAACCTCCATCGGTGCCCAGGGAGCCGGCCTGGAGAGCCAAACACCAAAACTCACCAACGTGGTCAACGGAGAGTCCCTGGAGGACATCCGCAAGGTCAGGGGTTAAATGAAAAGTGAATTTCACAATATTTTCCCAGTAACCTCACTATGTTTACAATAACTCAGCGTATATTCACCATTTCATTATCAGAATAACCTCACAACATGTTCACCACATCACTACGGCGATCACAGCATCACAATGAGCTCATGCTGTGGTCACCACAACGTCTCCACCTGTTGTTCCATTGTTCTTTAATGTATTTGCTCTGTTTTGTGAAGAATCTGCTGAAGAAGCAGGTGGAGACTCGGACGGCAGATGGACGGAGGAGGATCACTCCACTCTGCATCGCGCAACTGGACACAGGGTAATACACACTCACTACTCCACATTCACTAACACACACTTAGCTCGGGGTCCTCTTCATTCGCACAAGAGCCTTTGGCCATGTGCTCAATGTTTCTGTGGAGGGGATGGCTGACCAGCTTTGTTTTTGAAGCCTCTGCACATTATTTGTGGAGGAGGGTGGGGGTGTGTTCACTGCCACTGATGGAATAAAGGCAGAGGCCAGATTTCGTTGTACTGCTGTGAAATGAACAGACTGTACTGACAATAAAAAAGACCGTTGTCGTTCTCTCTGCGCTGTTTGTCTTGTTTCCCATGCAAGATATTTATGTATATTGTGTGTGTGTGTGTGTGTAGGGATTTTTCCCCTGCTCTATTTAACAGTGTACCTATCCTGCCTGGTTCCTCGACTGCACCCCAGCTGACCCCGCAGCTCTCTTCAGACTCAAACACAGCAAATTCAGGCTGTCTCCGAGCCAATCAGGAGGCAGCAACGTCACCCACCAAAAACGCAGAGGACAAAGACAGGTAGAGCTCCCCCTGCACTTCTGGAGACACAAGGGCCTCTGTTAGACTTTGGACTTCTGTGCCAGAGTTTCAATTAAATCACTCAAATCTTATGTCTATGTAGCGCTTTACATCATTCAAGGTTCAGGGCTTTAGAGACTGACACACATTATTATGAGAATGGGTGATTAAATCCCCTCCCACTCATTGATCATTCATTCATTCATTCATTCGTTATCTGTAACCGCTTATCCAGTTCAGGGTCGCGGTGGGTCCAGAGCCATCATTGTGTCCATCATTGTGCGCCTGGAGGGGGCACCAGTCCTTCACAGGGTGACACACATGTTCACTCACACCTACAGACACTTTTGAGTCGCCAATCCACCTACCAACGTGTGTTTTTGGAGCGTGGCCCACGCAGACACAGAGAGAACACACCACACTCCTCACAGACAGTCACCCGGAGGAAACCCACGCAGACACAGGGAGAACACACCACACTCCTCACAGACAGTCACCCGGAGGAAACCCACGCAGACCAGAGAGAACACACCACACTCCTCACAGACAGTCACCCGGAGGAAACCCCACGCAGACACAGAGAGAACACACCACACTCCTCACAGACAGTCACCCGGAGGAAACCCATGCAGACACAGGGAGAACACACCACACTCCTCACAGACAGTCACCTGGAGGAAACCCACGCAGACACAGGGAGAACACACCACACTCTTACAGACAGTCACCCGGAGGAAACCCACGCAGACACAGAGAGAACACACCACACTCCTCACAGACAGTCACCCGGAGGAAACCCACGCAGACACAGAGAGAACACACCACACTCCTCACAGACAGTCACCCGGAGGAAACCCACGCAGACACAGAGAGAACACACCACACTCCTCACAGACAGTCACCCGGAGGAAACCCACGCAGACACAGGGAGAACACACCACACTCCTCACAGACAGTCACCCGGAGGAAACCCACGCAGACACAGAGAGAACATACCACACTCCTCACAGACAGTCACCCTGAGGAAACCCACGCAGACACAGGGAGAACACACCACACTCCTCACAGACAGTCACCCGGAGGAAACCCACGCAGACACAGAGAGAACACACCACACTCCTCACAGACAGTCACCCTGAGGAAACCCACGCAGACACAGGGAGAACACACCACACTCCTCACAGACAGTCACCCTGAGGAAACCCACGCAGACACAGAGAGAACACACCACACTCCTAACAGACAGTCACCTGGAGGAAACCCACGCAGACACAGAGAGAACACACCACACTTCTCGCAGACAGTCACCCGGAGAAAACCCACGCAGACACAGAGAGAACACACCACACTCCTCACAGACAGTCACCCAGAGCGGGAATCAAACCCACAATCTCCAGGTCCATGGAGCTGTGTGACTGCGACACCTACCTGCTGCTCCACCGTGCTGCCCCTCACTCATTGATCAACCCTTAAAAAAAATGAATCTCTGTTCAGAGTTACAGATGTAGAAGATTATTCCGCCTTCGAAAATTCCACTTTAAAAGTGTTGTGGATGTAACACTACACCTTCACGGTCTTCGTTCAGTTTGCGCAGATCTATGAACATGCAAGTTCCTGCCTTTACCTCCACACACCCATCTGCCACTCACAACTAGAAAGCCGTTGGTGGGATTGGTTCTTTAGGTGTGTGAGGTATGAAACCTCGTCTGTCCCAGTCTGTCTCTGAGACTGTGTTTGGAGGATAAGCCACGTGGCATAACCTTTATTCTCTTACACCTTCTAGCATAAACACCACACACACACACACACACACAGATATATTATTATAAGAGATGTAGACAATAAATTAATGGTAATATTGATGTTGACTCTATGGGACACTGATTAGAAACGGTGTGTTGTGTTTCTTGATCTTCAGTGGAGCTCCAGCCTTAAACTCGACTGCTCTGAAGCCCAATCTTCTCCTGACCTCTGCTTCTAAGATCGAGCCGATGAAAGCCCTGGACTCGAGATTCACAGAAAGGTCGAAGGTCACGCCTGCAGTCACCAGCTCACCTGCAAACATGGCCGTTTCCTCCATAGACAGGTAATCAGGGTTGGGGAGGGTGCAGTGGTCAGACAAAGCAAAGTGTCTGACGTGTTGTCTCCACCTACTATTGTGCAGTTGGATGAGAATCATCTGAACACAGGAGGTGTCCTTTACATCGCGTACAGCTTCATCACACAGTAGCAGTGCTCTAATGGAGTCCTGTCTGAGTCCTGTCTCTAGAATCGGAGCAGTTTAACATCATCAGGAACCGCCATAACAATAATCTCCTCATGTTCTCTCTCTCTCCCTCTCCCCCCCCACTACCCCCCATTCTCCAAAATCTTGAGAATCTTTCTTATTCTTGATATTTCTCTCTCTCTCTCTCTGCATCTCTCTTTTTCTCTCACGTTTCTCTTTTCTCTCTCCAAATTCTCTTTATTTCTCTCTAATTCTCTCTCCCCCACTCCCCATTATTTGTATTTCTCTCTCATTTGCTATTTCTTTTTTCTCTCTCTCCCTTCACACCATGCCCTCATTCTCTTTCTCTCACCTTTTTTTATTCTCTCTCTCTCCCTCTCATCTTCTCTCTTTCTTTCTCCATCTCTTTCTCTTTCTCTCACATTTCTATTATCTCTCTCCAAATTCTGTCTTGTTCTCCCCCCCACTCCCCATTATTTCTCTTTTCTCTTTCTCTCTCATTCGCTATTTCTTTTTTCTCGCTCTCCCTTCACACCATGCCCTCATTTTCTCTTTATCTCTCACCCATTTTATTTGTTCTCTCTCTCTCTTATTTCCCTTTTCTCTCTCCAAATTCTCTTTCTTGTTCTCCCTATTTCTCTCTCCCCCACTCCCCATTATTTTTCTTTTCTCTCTCTCTCTCCCCTCCCTCAGGATGAAGGAGAACAGTGTTGTGAAGATTAAAGATGAGACGAGTAGTGACAGTGAAGACAAATTGCAGAAAGCGCCCCCTCTGGTCAAACGCAAGCCAGATATGGAGGGAATGGAAGTGGTGGAGAAGAGGAAGAAAGGGAGACCCAGAAAAGACACAAAAATGATGATGACTTTGCCGCAGTCTTATTCACAGGTACACGGCGCCCAGCACCGACATGGGGCCGGACTCGCATCACAATATGTTTCTTAATTTCAGTCGATACGGTTTAACTGCGATATCGATAGGAACAGTTTAAAAGCCACAGAGGAACTGCAAACAAAATAAAACAAGAAACATGACATTTTAGCACGGCCTCCTCATGTGGGGCGACACGCTCTGGAGCAGAAACTGATTTAAGAACTACGAACTAATGTAGTACTTCATCTGACGTGAGTTCAAAGATAAAAACATTAAAGCCATAAACACAGTTTGCTGCTTTCCTGTTGGCTTTTGTGTAATAAATGTCTTATGAATCACCTCTGGGTTTGTTTAATGTGTGAAAGTGTCCAGCCCCGCGTCCGAGTGTTGGAAACGATAAACAACCACCTTATAGTTTTGTTTTTTGTTTTGTCTCAGACTCCAGTCTCAGTGGAGAAGGACGCAGCGAGAATCCCCACCCCTTCAGCAACGATAAAACTTCACACTCCTTCACTACAGAAATCATTCAGCACACAGGTACACACACACACACACACTACAGAAATCATTCAGCACACAGGTACACACACACTACAGAAATCATTCAGCACACAGGTACACACACACACACACACACACACACACTACAGAAATCATTCAGCACACAGGTTCACACACACTACAGAAATCATTCAGCACACAGGTTCACACACACACACACACACACACTACAGAAATCATTCAGCACACAGGTACACACACACACACACACTACAGAACTCATTCAGCACACAGGTACACACACACACACACACACACACACACACTACAGAACTCATTCAGCACACAGGTACACACACACAAACACACACACACACACTACAGAAATCATTCAGCACACAGGTATACACACACACACACACACACTACAGAACTCATTCAGCACACAGGTACACACACACAAACACACACACACACTACAGAAATCATTCAGCACACAGGTATACACACACACACACACACACTACAGAACTCATTCAGCACACAGGTATACACACACACACACACACTACAGAACTCATTCAGCACACAGGTACACACACACACACACTACA